>NW_009258484.1:2785126-2788958 GCF_000687185.1 Egretta garzetta | reverse complement strand
GTCCCTCTCGGCAGGGCTGCTCTCGATCCTTTCTTTCCCCCGCCTGTATTGATACTGGGGGTTACCCCAACCCAGGTGCAGGACCTTGCACTTGGCCTTGTTGAACCTCATGAGGTTCACACAGGCCCACCTCTCCAGCCTGTCCAGGTCTCTTTGGATGACATCCCTTCCTTCTGGTGTGTCAACCTCACCACTCAGCTTGGTGTCATCCGCAAACTTGCTGAGGGTGCACTCGATCTCGCTGTCTAAGTCATTGATGAAAATGTTAAAGAGCACCGGTCCCAGTACGGACCCCTGAGGGATACCACTCGTCACCGGTCTCCATCCGGACATTGAGCCATTGACCACTACCCTCTGGATGCGACCATCCAGCCAGTTCCTTATCCACCGAACAGTCCATCCATCAAATCCATAGCTCTCCAATTTAGAGAGAAGGATGTTGTGGGGGACCGTGTCAAAGGCCTTGCAGAAGTCCAGATAGATGACATCCATTGGTTTCCCTCTGTCCACCGTTGACGTCACACCATCATAGAAAGCCACTAGGTTCGTCAGGCAGGACTTGCCCTTGGTGAAGCCATGCTGGCTATCTCGAATTATCTCCCTGGCCTCCATGTGCCTTAGCATAGCTTCTAGGAGGATCTGTTCCATGATCTTCCCAGGCACAGAGGTGAGGCTGACAGGTCGATAGTTCCCGGGGTCTTCCTTTCTCCCCTTTTTGAAAATGGGCACAACGTTTCCCTTCTTCCAGTCACCAGGGACTTCACCTGACTGCCATGACTTTTCAAATATCATGGAGAGTGGCTTGGCGACTTCATCGGCCAGTTCTCTCAGGACTCTGGGATGCATCTCATCAGGTCCCATGGACTTGTGTGCATTCAGGTTCCTCAGGTGGTCACGAACCTGGTCTTCTCCTACAGCAGGAGGGGTTTTGCCCTCCCGGTGCCCCTCATGCCATCCATCGACTCGGGAGGGGTGAGGAGAGAGGTTGCCAGTGAAGACTGAGGCAAAAAAGTCGTTGAGTACCTCAGCCTTCTCCTCATCTGCTGTTACCAGCCTGCCAGTCTTGCTCATCAGTGGGGGTACGCTTTCTTTAACCATCCTTTTCTGGCTGATATACCTGTAGAAACCCTTCTTATTATTCTTCGCATCCCTAGCCAAGTTCAGTTCCAGCTGCGCCTTGGCCTTCCTGACCCCATTCCTACACAAAGGTATAAATGAGCTACCAAAGGTATAAATGTCTGACTACTGACCACAGCTATATATTCTTGTATTTCACAGAATCACAGAGATTGACAGAGATCTCTAGAGATAATCTAGTTCAACCCTGCTGCTCAGATTGACCAGGACCATGGCCAGTCGTCTTTTGAATATCTCCATAGATGGAGACTCCACAACCTGTCTGGGCAACCTCTTCCAGTGTTCAATCACTCCCACAGTGACTTGTTTTTCCTTATGTTTAAACTGAATTTCCTATATTTCAATTTGTGCCCATTGCCTCTTGTCCCTTTACTGTCACCATTGGGTAGTGTCTGGCTGCATCTTCTTCATTCCTTCCTTCCATCCCCTTCATCTCTCTCTTGTTCTGTGGAGCCCAGAACTGGAAAAGCACTGCAGATGTGGCTTCACCAGTGCTGAGTAGAAGGGAGGGACTACCTCCCTTGATCTGCTGGCAATGTTCTTACTAATGCCATCTGGGAGGCTGTTGGCCTTTGCTGCAATGGAGCATTGCATTTTTGTCCAGCAGGGCCCTCAAACCCTTTTCTGCAAAGCTGCACTCCAACTGCTCAGTAGCCAGCATGTACTGGTGCACAGGGTTAGTCCTCCTCATGCAGGGGCAGGACTTGGCATTTCTCTTTTCTGAACTTAATGAGATTCCTATTGACCTGTTTCTTCAGAGTACCCAGGTTCCTCTGAAGGGCAGCACACCCCTCTGGTGTATTAGCCACTCCTTTTAGCTTTTCGTCCTTGGCAGACTTTCTGAGGGTGCCCTTAGTCCCATCATTCCAGGTCATTAATGAATTTATTAAACTGTAGTGGACCTAGTATCAACCCTTGGCATCCTCCATTAGTGACTGGCCTCCAGTTGGACTTTGTGCAGCTGACCACAACCGCTTTGAACCCAGCAGTTCAGCTAGATTTCAGCCCACCTCACTGTCCGCTTACTTCCTGTTTGTTAACTTTTCTGTGAGGATGTTATAGGAAACAGCATCAAAAGCCTTACTAAAATCAAGGTAAACAACACCCACTGCTTTCCCCATATCTAGAAAGCCATTTTTTTCATCACAGAAGCTGTCAAATTGGTCAACCTTTATTCTCCTTTTGTACACCCATGCTGACTTCTCCCAATCACCTTCTTGTCCTTCATGTGTTTGGAAATGTCTTTCAGAATTTTTTGCTCCATTACCTATCCAGGGGTTGAGGTGAGGCTGGCCAGCTTGGAGTTCCCCAAATTCTCCTTCTTGCCCTTCTCAAAGAGAACATTGGTGTTTACACAGCCATCGCTGTGGCCTTTCAAAGATGATCAGTGACCTTTTGGTGATGTCTGCCACCTCCCTCAGAACTCATGAGTGTCTCCCATTGGGTCCCAAAGACCATGTGTGTATCGTTTAAATGTTCCCTAACCTCAGACTCCTCCACCAAGGTTAAGTCTTTTATGCTTCAGACTTCTAGTCTCAGGAGCCTGGGATTTCTGAAGGCAGGTCTTACCAGTAAAGACCAAGGTGGAGAAAGGACTGACTGTCTCAGCCTTTTCCATGTCTTTTGTCAGCATCTCCCTTCTCCCATTCAGCAGCACGTCCACATTTTCCCTAACATTCCTTTTGCTGCTGACACACCTGAAGAAGCCCTTCTTGTTGCTCTGCACATCTCTTGCCAGATTCAACTCCAGGTGAGCTTTGGCTTTCCTGACCCCATTACTGCACACTTGGACAGTGTCTCTACATTCCTCATGGGTATCCACCTCTTGTGTGCTTCCTTGTTATGTCTGAATATTGCCAGGAGCTCCTTGCTCATCCATGCAGACCTCCTGCCACATCTGTTTGACTTCCTGCATGTGGGAACAACCAATATAGAGCTTGGAGGAGGTGGCACTTGAAAGTCAACCAACTTGATCCCAGAACATCAACCACAATAACAGGTTTGATTACTGTGGTTTGGCAGTTTTTCTATCTTTTCCCATTTGTGCCTATTTAGTGCTCTAATTTGCCTTGAATATTTTCTACAAAAATAACATTTTCAAATTAAACCTGTAGTATTGAGTTTGCTAACATCCTGAAATCCTTTCTGTTCTTTGTTGAAACAAGAGTTTTGGGTTTTCTGTTTGAATCTGAGGATAATATTTGTTTCCAGTTTACTTCTGGAGAAATAAAGTTGCACTGGAGTAACTTATGTTACAGATTTCTAGCCACACAGTATTGGAGAAGGAAAAATAAATCAATAACAAATATTTAGTAAGCTAAAAATAATTAGTAAACTAATAACTCATTTTAATGTGCAGATGCTCAAATACATACTTAATTATTATACCTACATGCTCATAAATATCCTAGTTATACTACAGCAAGTAGTGTATCAAACTTTTTACATATAATCAACAGAATTTGGTACGTAGTGGTTTTATTGGAATCTCAAGATGATGTGGTGGGACCTGTTTTCTCTTTTCCCATCTGTTTTAATCTACTTTATTTCTTTTTACAATACACTAGGGAAAAAAAAGTTTGAAGACCTGAAATTCTTTCAGATTTCAGACTTGAAGAAAGGTTTTGTGGCCACAGCCTTGTGTGTAGGTTTTTTCCCAGTGATACCTGTTGGTCTTATATCAGCTGTTACCTTT
>NW_009258484.1:2784482-2785055 GCF_000687185.1 Egretta garzetta | reverse complement strand
TAGTTCCATTCTGTCATTGCAGAATACCATCACTGCAAAAGGAGTTAAGCAATTTTCTCTGCAGGAGTTAGTTGGAGGAAATATTAATTATTCTGAACGTATGGAAAGAAAGCAATTTATGACTGTCAGAAATACTGTTCTGAGGCTGCTTTCCTTTCCTAAAATGCTGCTAAACTTTCGAATACCTAAAACTGTTATGTATAGCCCCATACGCGGCTGGAACTTTATATAGCTACACCACTAACAAAAGTGACACTGTGCAGCAGAAAAGCCATAGAGATGTACTTGTTAAGAACAAAGAGTCTGCTTTTGCACTGAATATTCTTGCTTCATGTGTTCTATGAATATACTTTAAAATGCTATGTTGTTAGGTAATTTTTAACACCCCTTTTTACCACTTCATAGTGATGGTACTGTGGTTTTTTATTAACTTTTTTCCTTCCTGAAGGATTTTCATGAGCTATAGGTTCCTAAAGTTATTCCTAAAAGGAATAATTTGATGTAAGGGAGAGAACGTGCCACTTTTTGGTAGAATAATAGGCCTTTCTGTACCCTAAACCAAATCACACTCTG
>NW_009258484.1:2784073-2784457 GCF_000687185.1 Egretta garzetta | reverse complement strand
TAGCAGTGGTCTCCAGTGGCAGTATGCTCACGGGCTGTCCTCTGCTTGCAAAAGTTATGGTCAAATGCTGCCAGTCTCAGTCTGAAAGATAAGCAGAATATCTAGGTCATGCTGCTGTTAGCAATTAAAAACAAACAAACAAGCAAACATAACCCCACCTGATTTTATGGCAGAAAATTACTTACATATGAACTGAGAGTTTGGTTCTCAATAGAAAATACTAGTCTCCAGACACACTCCTTAAAAAATAACTGAGATTAATAGTTATCATAGAATCATAGAATGTTTTGGGTTGGAAGGGACCCCTAGAGGTCATCTAGCCCAACTGCCCTGCAGTGAGCAGGGACACCTTTAACCAGACCAGGTTGCTCAGAGCCCCATCCA
>NW_009258484.1:2765202-2783764 GCF_000687185.1 Egretta garzetta | reverse complement strand
CCTCAGATTTTTTTTGTTGCCCTTCTCTGGAGCCGCTCCAACAGTTCCATGTCCTTCTTGTGCTGAGGGCTCCAGAGCTGGACGCAGTACTCAGGTGAGGTCTCACCAGAGCAGAGTAGAGGGGCAGAATCACCTCCCTTGACCTGCTGGCCACGCTTCTCCTGATACAGCCCAGGGTATGGTTGGCCTTCTGGGCTGCCAGCACACATTATTTGCTCATGTCCAGCTTTTCATCCATCAGTACACCCAAGTTCCTCGGCAGGGCTGCTCACCATCCTTTCTTCCCCCAGCGTGTACTGATACTGGGGGTTACCCCTTCCCAGGTGCAGGACCTTGCACTTGGCTTCATGAGGTTCACACAGGCCCACCTCTCCAGCTTGTCCAGGTAATAATGGCCTTAGTTAAACTTCTGACACTGCTACAGGAGGATTACCAAGAAATCCCTGGATCTCATAGTACGACAATCCCTCCCTTGCCCTGGATGTGTGAGAAGGCCTCAAAAGGGTTAGTCCACACACACCCTGCTTATGCATTTTTTCCTGGGGAGGAACAATAAACTTTGAGTTTTGATCTACGCTGCATGTGGAACTCTAAACTGAGCAGCCTGTGCTGGAGGGGGAAGGTGGGAGGTTTTGTTTTCTCTTCCCTGCAGCAGACCTGTGCTCCTGTCACTCAAAGATGAGTAAAATGAAACATCGGTTCTAACATGACAGTCCTGGCTGATAGTGGCACCTGTTGCACTGCTCCAGATAATGACTTGGCTTGCTATCTCAGAAAAAGGAGAGAGAAAACATTTATCAGTTTCTTATACTTTCTCTATTTGGAACATCAAGCATTTTGTGCATTATAGAGGGGCTGTTGTACTCTGACGGGTTCTGTAAGATGCTTTTTGTGGGTAGCTCTTTATACTCAAATGAAATCTGTAAATTCAGTTGAATTTCCAACAGACCTACAAACCAATCCACAGGGATGTACTGACATCATTGCAAAAGTTCTGGTGAGTTCTCATCTGCTATAGACTATACAGAAATATTTGTCCCCAAGAAGAACATGGAGACACATTTGTGTTGAGCCTGGGAAAAAATAAATTATAAGTGGAAATATAAAATACCAATCATTTTGGGATAAGAACTGATAAAGTGAATTATGAGCTCCTACTGTTTTTCTAAGACATTTTTAGTAAAATGTTCCAATATTTTGTGAAAGGCTGGTGTGATCATTGTGAGAGGAGTGCGTGCATGCAATGACTCCATTTGACTGGAGGATGGGAATTTTAAAACGAAATAGAATCACGGAATGTTGGAAGGAACCTTTAAAGATCTTCTAGTCCAACCCTGTGCCACAAGCAGGGACATCTTTCACTAGATCATGTTGCTCAAAGCTCTGTCTAACCTGACCTTGAGCACTTCCAATGATGGGCCATCCACAACTTTTCTGGGCAACCTGTTCCAGTGTCTCACCACCCTCATTGTAAAGAATTTCTTTCTTATGTCCAGTCTAAATCTACCCTCTTTCTGTTTAAAAACATTACCCCTTGTCCTATCAAGATGATGTCTGTACTCTTCTCCATCACCTTGCCTGGAGAACTGGCATTGGATCCTAGGCAGAGCCAAGCTAGCTTTGCAGGATCACAACTCAGCAGACTAGAGAGCTTTCCACCACAGTCCACGCTCATCTAGCTAGTCTAAAGACATAAAGATGCTCCCCGAGAGAGAGAGCAGGGCAAAGGTGCCAAGTAACAGTGAGGGCAATACAGAAGAAATGTAGTTCAGGAGCTTTCTCTTTTCTGTCACATCCTCAGCAACATCTGAAGTTAAATGCCACTGCCTTTTGTTGCTAGGGCATCTGGAGAAAGAAGTGGGGGGAGGCACTGACTCCTATGCAGTCTGGCAAAAAATCCCCAAAAAAGATGATGATTTCTAGTTCCTGAGGACACCAACCAACCATGTGGGTCAAACTTCCTAAGAAACAGAACTGGAGAAGATCAAACATTTAGTTTAGTCTCCCAGTCATCTTGCATATATATTTTTTTTAATAATGCACATATGGGGAAAGTGCCTTTCAGAGCTTCCTGGAAGTAAATATTAACCCATCATTAAATCAGTCAGTAGACTTCTCTGATTTTTTTTGTTAGGACTTTTTCTTTTTTTTTACTGTGTATAATTTAGCATCATGTCTGTCTTCAATTTGTGATAAAGGAGGGTGGAATTAAACACAGTTGTTGATAGCATGCAACAACAGTGAGATATAAAGCAGGAGTGTTAAAGCAACACTTCTGCAGGTGTCAGACAACAAAGTTCCTTCCAATAAACCAGGAGACTTCCCCACCAATGCTGGGTGTTTTCCTTGGTAGGGGCCTTATGGCCAAAGACTTATGCTGGCTGGATTTCAGCTCACTCAGCTTCTGACTGCTGAAATGAAGATGTCTGTGTTAAGTGTCCTGCAGTAAAACAAAGATAAATAGACACTTTTGTCATCTATTGAAGATGAAGTGTGCCACAAAAGTGTCCTTTTTTCTCAGGTGAGGCCTCACCAGAGCAGAGTAGAGGGGCAGAATCACCTCCCTTGACCTGCTGGCCACGCTTCTCCTGATGCAGCCCAGAGTACGGTTGGCCTTCTGGGCTGCCAGCGCACATTGCCGGCTCATGTCCAGCTTTTCATCCATCAGTACACCCAAGTTCCTCGGCAGGGCTGCTCACCATCCTTTCTTCCCCCAGCGTGTACTGATACTGGGGGTTACCCCTTCCCAGGTGCAGGACCTTGCACTTGGCTTCATGAGGTTCACACAGGCCCACCTCTCCAGCTTGTCCAGGTAATAATGGCCTTAGTTAAACTTCTGACACTGCTACAGGAGGATTACCAAGAAATCCCTGGATCTCATAGTACGACAATCCCTCCCTTGCCCTGGATGTGTGAGAAGGCCTCAAAAGGGTTAGTCCACACACACCCTGCTTATGCATTTTTTCCTGGGGAGGAACAATAAACTTTGAGTTTTGATCTACGCTGCATGTGGAACTCTAAACTGAGCAGCCTGTGCTGGAGGGGGAAGGTGGGAGGTTTTGTTTTCTCTTCCCTGCAGCAGACCTGTGCTCCTGTCACTCAAAGATGAGTAAAATGAAACATCGGTTCTAACATGACAGTCCTGGCTGATAGTGGCACCTGTTGCACTGCTCCAGATAATGACTTGGCTTGCTATCTCAGAAAAAGGAGAGAGAAAACATTTATCAGTTTCTTATACTTTCTCTATTTGGAACATCAAGCATTTTGTGCATTATAGAGGGGCTGTTGTACTCTGACGGGTTCTGTAAGATGCTTTTTGTGGGTAGCTCTTTATACTCAAATGAAATCTGTAAATTCAGTTGAATTTCCAACAGACCTACAAACCAATCCACAGGGATGTACTGACATCATTGCAAAAGTTCTGGTGAGTTCTCATCTGCTATAGACTATACAGAAATATTTGTCCCCAAGAAGAACATGGAGACACATTTGTGTTGAGCCTGGGAAAAAATAAATTATAAGTGGAAATATAAAATACCAATCATTTTGGGATAAGAACTGATAAAGTGAATTATGAGCTCCTACTGTTTTTCTAAGACATTTTTAGTAAAATGTTCCAATATTTTGTGAAAGGCTGGTGCGATCATTGTGAGAGGAGTGCGTGCATGCAATGACTCCATTTGACTGGAGGATGGGAATTTTAAAACGAAATAGAATCACAGAATGTTGGAAGGAACCTTTAAAGATCTTCTAGTCCAACCCTGTGCCACAAGCAGGGACATCTTTCACTAGATCATGTTGCTCAAAGCTCTGTCTAACCTGACCTTGAGCACTTCCAATGATGGGCCATCCACAACTTTTCTGGGCAACCTGTTCCAGTGTCTCACCACCCTCATTGTAAAGAATTTCTTTCTTATGTCCAGTCTAAATCTACCCTCTTTCTGTTTAAAAACATTACCCCTTGTCCTATCAAGATGATGTCTGTACTCTTCTCCATCACCTTGCCTGGAGAACTGGCATTGGATCCTAGGCAGAGCCAAGCTAGCTTTGCAGGATCACAACTCAGCAGACTAGAGAGCTTTCCACCACAGTCCACGCTCATCTAGCTAGTCTAAAGACATAAAGATGCTCCCCGAGAGAGAGAGCAGGGCAAAGGTGCCAAGTAACAGTGAGGGCAATACAGAAGAAATGTAGTTCAGGAGCTTTCTCTTTTCTGTCACATCCTCAGCAACATCTGAAGTTAAATGCCACTGCTTTTTGTTGCTAGGGCATCTGGAGAAAGAAGTGGGGGGAGGCACTGACTCCTATGCAGTCTGGCAAAAAATCCCCAAAAAAGATGATGATTTCTAGTTCCTGAGGACACCAACCAACCATGTGGGTCAAACTTCCTAAGAAACAGAACTGGAGAAGATCAAACATTTAGTTTAGTCTCCCAGTCATCTTGCATATATATTTTTTTTAATAATGCACATATGGGGAAAGTGCCTTTCAGAGCTTCCTGGAAGTAAATATTAACCCATCATTAAATCAGTCAGTAGACTTCTCTGATTTTTTTTGTTAGGACTTTTTCTTTTTTTTTACTGTGTATAATTTAGCATCATGTCTGTCTTCAATTTGTGATAAAGGAGGGTGGAATTAAACACAGTTGTTGATAGCATGCAACAACAGTGAGATATAAAGCAGGAGTGTTAAAGCAACACTTCTGCAGGTGTCAGACAACAAAGTTCCTTCCAATAAACCAGGAGACTTCCCCACCAATGCTGGGTGTTTTCCTTGGTAGGGGCCTTACGGCCAAAGACTTATGCTGGCTGGATTTCAGCTCACTCAGCTTCTGACTGCTGAAATGAAGATGTCTGTGTTAAGTGTCCTGCAGTAAAACAAAGATAAATAGACACTTTTGTCATCTATTGAAGATGAAGTGTGCCACAAAAGTGTCCTTTTTTCTCTGGTGCCAATCAAAACTATCCAGATGACTGGCAAAGGTATGAAGTTATATGACACCTACAGTCAGGACTGTTCTTCACCACAGGCCATTGCTTCAAAGCCTTCAATCAGCGGTCTGGGATGCCAAAGTGAGAGCAAACTTGTGCCGCAAATTCTTCAGAGCAAGATTAACACAAATGTTTATTAAACCAGGAAGGAGTCAGCAAAAATGTGCTTATTAAGAATACAAGTAGGCATCTAATCTTACACTACAGATAAAATATAATATTTTTCCCTTTTTGACGCTTCCTTTTGGTATGCTTACACATCCCAGTGTTTCCTGTGCTCATCCCTAGGCATTCAACCTTTCCCATCCAACATAAAAAGAGTTTTGATGCCAAATTCAGCACTGTGAATTCCATTCCTGGAATAAAGTACCTGAAAGTCCCCAATCTCCTTTGTAGGTCTAACCCTTGAAATCCTCACAGACAGGTTCAAGAAAGATGAGTTCAGCCTGAAGCAGGTGCAAAGAAGAGCTATTATGGTGATCAGAGGAGCAGAGAGCACATTTTGTGTGAAAATTTAATGCTCAGATAGTTTAACAAAACCAAGGTGACAGAGAGGTGATGCAAATGATTTTTATAAATACACCAGAGAGAAAGTAGAGTTATTTAATGTGAAGGAAATGCTCTTAAAAACACAAAAAGGCATAGACTGCCCAAGGAATAAATTAAAATTGGATATTGGAAAAAAAAATTCTATGTGCTGTCCCAGTGAAGCCCTGGAAGACCCTTCCAGCAAGGCTAATGAGGAAGAATGGGAAGCATATAACTTTAAATGGCTCCCAACCACCCAAAGGACGGAGTCATCTAGTGGATCTGAAATACTTGTGACAGCAGCGGGCTGGAGTCAGTGGCCCAGGAATATGCTCACAGTCTTGTTTTCGTCATATTCCCTACTGCAGGCATGGAGTTTTAGCTCATCCCTTGCTGCAGGCAACCGGTAGCTGTAGCAACCTATTTCAGGTAGGGAAGTAGACTAGAGGTGTCATTTTGTTGGCACTGATAATATCAGATGTCGATGGCACCCTTCTGCTATTTTCCTTTAATCCCTAGCTACTCTATGCCTGTGCCATGCCATGTCCCAGCCCAGGTCACCCAGCTACAAGACAGAGCCACAGTTCCAGCTGCATTACTAAAATGAGACAGAGATCAGAACTGGATGAAACCTATCCCAGGCTTCCCTTACTAGACATGCAAATTTAATACAGCAAACTCTCAGGTACCCTCCAAGCAAGGAGCAACTCTGACCCAGGAGTCAGTTTTACAAAGCAGAGCTGCTGAAGAGCAAATTAAGTGCTATGAAATGCCCTGTTTGGTTCTGGTTCAGGCAGGCTGGGATGTGTCATCTGATCCAAGTCTGTCCTGAAGCAGTAAGAGCAGAGCATTGCCCTCCCTTGGTTTCATCCCAGCTCCCCAGAGCAAGGAAGAAAGGAGATGCCCCTACTATAGCCCCAAGACTTTTGAACTACCCTGATAATGAAAAACATAACTGAGCGTTCCCTGCTTCTCCTTACTTTCTGTGTGGTCCAGTTATGTTTTCTGTCTATTCTTCTATGAATTGCTAGTACCTAAGTATAGCTAATACACCTTTAGTAGTTTTTCCTGTATCAGAGATGCTCTACTGTAACCCATTGAATATGAAATACAATCTTAAGCATTAAGGATTGCTCTTTTCTGTAGTTCCAAGATGTATGTGGAAATATAATAACTGCAAGGTACGTATGAGAGCATTTTGTTGCTTTTGTTGGGAGCATTTGGCATTACTCTTTCCTGAGTGCTAGGGAAAATGAGATTTGCATGGTCAGAACAGTCTTCAAAGCACTGTTCCTCCATTTGAAGGCAGGACTACTAGAGGAAGTCCCTTTCCAATCCCTGTGTTTGAACCATCCCAGGAGTCCAGAGCTGTGCTTTATAATCCTGCTTCTGCTCCCGGTTGTGTTATCTCAATAAAGGACCAACTGCAAAGCCCTGCCTACAGTTCTGGCCCTACAGAACTCAGCCAGTTTCACCAGTGACTTCAAGAGAGTCAAGATTTAAAATCTCCACTAGATCTGAATTCCACTCCTGTGCCCTGGACTAATTTCTAATATATAAGCCACAGTACTTCTGATAATTAGCATCCTGCAGCACTTAAACCTGGCACTTTTCATGTGGTGGTAACCATGCTCAATATGACACTGCAAATATACTAGGCAAACCAGGGCAAACCAGCTAAGCTCAGTGCAAAAGTCTCTCTCCCAAAAGAACCCATACTGGTTTCAGTAGAACAAAAGTTTTTGGTTAGATCGCTCTCACACAAAAGGATTGGTGGTATATTGTTCATTTTACTGATGTTAAATGTGCCTTTTATGTTCAAGATCATAAGCAACATACATTTAACAGCCTGAGTGACTGAGAGGAAAACAAATTTCCTTTCTGCACACCAGATGGAAATTATAGATGTGAGAGCTGGGCACAAAGCAACAATATCTATAAACCTACTATTTTATCAACCCATTTCAGGCTGTACAATTAGAAAAGTTATCAGTTACATCACAACTCATGATACATGCTTGCTGAAGTGTCCCCTTTGGGAAGATCAATATGGCCAGCTCATTGTGAGAGTAAAAGATGTACATCATTTAAATTACACTGCACTCCCAGGTGATGAGCTAGGTCATCCAGAAGCAATCACACTGCACATAAAACTGATGTCAGACCCCAGGGAGTGTCAGGATTTACACTGTACATTCTCTTAATGCACTAAAAAGGAGATCACTGGGATCATCTTCATGAGGTTGATTATTTTCATGATCCATACCCAATAGATGAGATTTTTTTTTTTTTTGTGGAAAGAAGTGGACTATAGATACATAAGAATTAGGATGCCTCCAGCAGTCGGTAGAAAATGCCAGGGGAAATGCATATTGGTAGCTCTTTCTCCTCCATTGCCTGTGACACCTATCTTAGGGGAGCGGAACCAATGCCTCTGTGACACCAGGTTGGATTCATCCCATCTTAGCTTACACCTGAGTTTGTCATCCTCATGCTTTTTATAACAAGCAGAGAAAACCTGGAAATTTCAGGAACCATTCACATGATTTCCTTTAGACATCTGCCTTTAAGAAAAGCCACGCCTTAGTGCCTGCTTCCCTCATCACTTTAAAAAAAGCAGCTAAATAGAGAAACTCTGTAAGTGTAGGCATCTGTGTTTCACCAGATGAATTCCACCCTGGGATTTACAGTTTCAAACTCCCTCTTGACTTCAAGTTTTCTTTTTCATGAATCAGAGTGGGAATATATTGTGGTCATTTCATGCACAAACAGGAACAAGTTTGGCGGAAGGGTCCCTGGGCTTTCACCTTCTCACTGTCATTCAGCACTGTGAGCATGATCCCCATGCCACCTGATGCAGTGTGGGCTACATAAGCCCTGTCTCACTCCTACCTTATTCATATTTCCCCTACATTAGAGCTTAGTGAGTAGTAAACTTGCTCAAGAAATGAGACGTACGACTACTAGACCTGTTTCATTTGGAGAAGGCAACACTGAATCTAGAGTTGTTTTCTCCTGGGAGAAAAATGTAACCAATACTTTTGGAACTCTCCTCCTTCCTGTTTAAGCTGGGCATACAGCCAGGAGTATAAGAACATTGTAAGTCCATAAGGAGAAAAAGAATAATGGAGAGCTTGAGTCCAGTCTTGGTCTTCAAGTACTCAGCTGCGTAAAATCACTGATTAGAAAAAAACTGATTTTGCTAACGCAATGATTTGTGTTAAGTTCATGACTATCTCTAAAAATGAGGTGAGGTTTTGGGTTTTTTCTAATTCATTACCTTACTCTGCTTTTCTCAAAATTAATCCATATCTATTAACATGGGTAAAATTAAGCAAGAAACTCTATTTCCTAAAAGATAATACTGCAAAGAAAGTATTGCTGCAGGGAACGATGCTGCTAGCATTCCAGCTAACCAAGGGTTTGGCACTATAGAAACATGGAATAATCAGTACTTTCAAGAGCTATAGTTCCAATTATAATGCAAAACATACGATAGTTCCCTTGCCTTTTAACTAGTGCTGCAGGTAGAAAATAAAACTGTTGTACTCCCTTGGCCAATGTGTTTTTCCTCTGTCCCTATGTAGTTAGTGCAGTCTTATTTTTTAAATGTGCTTCAATCATCCATTTTAATTACCTTCTTTAATAACTAAAAATGAATGAATGACAGATTTCAATATTAAAAGAAATTTAAAGTTTAATGGTGGTAAGAGGGCTAAACCAGCTCAGCCTAAGATCTAGCCTAGTATCCAGTCTCCAGCAGTGAGCAATAGCAGATGCTGATGCACGTGAACAGGGCAAGTATGTTGTGATACTGATTAAACACTCTAAAGCCTGTAGCTGACAGATTTATTGAGCCAAAGATGTTATGTTTGCTTATGACAGAGAAGAAAATGGAAGAGTTAAGAAGAACCAGGCCTCTACTCATCTGCAATGGTGAGCTTGTTTCTGAAATTCTATATTCTAAGGAAAATAGGAAGGGAAAAATCCAACTTGTTATGGTCTTACATTTCTCAAGGACTTTGTAAAAACATGTTTCTTCTCTTTCTTCTCCACCCCCTGGACATGGCCCTGCTCTAGGATCTGGGTTCATAAACATAATTCCCAAATTTATGAGTCCAGCAGCCAGCACCACACACCTTTCACTCACAAGTGAGCAAATACAGTTCTTCACGGGGGGCAGTGCCACCTTGTATTTGTGGAGTGAGAGCTGGCAGTAGTAAGCTGATGTCTTCTCTATGACCTATGGCTGTCTGGGCCACTATAGGCAGCTGCTGAAGAGAGGAATGGTTCCCCTCTGGAACATGGGGTTACTCTTCAGAGCTCAGAGACACTGAGCTGCTCACAGGCACATATTTTATATCCCACTTTTCCTCAATTCTGATCACTTTTAGACTCTGGATTTTTCAGGATTTTTCTTCACCCCCAAATAGTCACCTCACCAAATCAGTCCTATTCTCAATTCCTCATTTTTTTTCTCTGTTAACTTCTCCCTGGGGGGAGTTGGTCGGGGGGCAGCGATTGCTGCTCAGGATGGGCTGGGCATCGGTCAGCGGGTGGTGAGTGGTTGCATTGAGCATCACTTGTTTTGTATATTAGTTTATCATTAGTCATATTATTATTATTATTATTATTATTATTATTATTTTCTCTTCCTTTGCTGTCCTATTAAACTGTCTTTATCTCAACCCATGGGTTTTACTTTTTTTTCCCCCAATTCTCTCCCCCATCCCACGGGGGTGGGGGCCAGGGGGAGGGTGAGCCAATGGCTGTGTGGTACTTAGTTGCTGACTGGGGTTAAACCACAACGACCAGACAGCCTGAGTTTTCTCCTGAAAATACCAAACCCAGTCTCCATACTAGCCAGGTAGTCTCACTCACAGATCAATGGTCTTCTCCTCCTAGGGATGGCAAGCCTCAAGTTTCAGTGTCTGCCCCGGTGCTTCCCCCCCAGCTGTGCATCACTCCCAGCTACAAACCTGATGCTTGGCCCCTCTGCATGTGGAACAGGCATTTTCCTTCTCCACACTGCCCTGATCTAGCATGGGAAACTGGGAAGAAAGGAAAGAACGTGCTCCTTTCTCCCAGTACAGCCATGACAAAGATTATAAACTGGATGCAGATTTTCTTCAGGGTGGCAAGGACATTGCTCCTTCTGAGGGCATATTAAAAGTTGTGGCTCCAAAGTACGGGGTTGCCAAAATAGCTGCTAGAATTTTATTTTAGAGCTTTAACTGAAGTTGTCTGCAAAACTCAGGCTGATGTGGGCAGCCAGCTTGGAGTGCTTTGGACTGGTGGTTATCAAAATTCCAGTCAATCTGAAGACACAGAAAAATAATGTGAAGCGTTGAAATGAATTAGCAATTTGAGTCCCTCAGATCCACTCATTGCTACCTACCCATGGCACTTTTCACATTTCTCTCTCTTCTGTAGCCAGGTGCTGCCCTGTTGGGTCCAAATTTACATTCTTTGTGCATGACGTTGCCAGAGGTCCTCTCTGCTGAGACAGCTATCTGCTCATTTTATTGTCGCAAATGCTGTTGACTGATCCTGTTAAATCTGTGCATCTCATACATCTGAAAGTGTCATTCAAACTAGATGTTCCCATGTGGGAAGGCTCAAAGGGTTTATCATATTTATAATGTCACTGGGATTACCTTTAATCTAATTTACAACTTTTCTGCTTATCAAGTTTTATTTGTTGTAGAGACAAACACAGAAACAACATAAACCTTTAGTAAGCAATAAACAGGGACTTGAAATAGTTTCCAGAAGAGTCTGGTTATTGGACTCCACCCAGGCAGTCTAATTATGATTTGTTTTGATTTACAAATTTTTACAAGAAAGAAAAGGATTTTTTCTCTCTTGGCAGTAGTTTTGAAATCACCCTTCTAAAGATTCAGTATTAAACACAAACTTCTCCAGGAGCTTCCTGAAGCTCCACTGCTCTCTCCTCTGCTGGGAGGCAGCATGTTTCAAAACTGAACAGACAGACAAACACAAAATTCTTTGAAAGCAAAGACTTTGGAGCCCAGTTCTGTTCCACTAATGAAGTGAAGATACCAGCATTTCAGCTGCTGATGCAAAGGACCCTAATCCACCACTTTACTATACAGATAATACCGCAGCAAAAGCTGCCAGCAGGAACCTGTCTGAAGAAATACGTATGGAAGTAGGAGAAAATATGAAAGTACATATGGATATTACAAATATATTGTGATTACCAGTAGAGTATAAAGATTTCAGAAGCGGTGGAGGTACGAGTTACATGCAAGAGGTATTGGTTACGTACAAGCAGGGAGAAAAGCCAAGGCCAGAGCTGCAGTGCACGCACATGGCAACCTTCATCCCTGACACCACCATTACCGCTCTCTGGCATCCATCCATCTGTATGTGTCAGTCCTTTCCTTCATGGACTCCCCTGCCTGCTCTGTGGGAGGACGGGGCGAGGAAGGGAAAAAAGTGCAATGCATGGGCTTTGCAGGTGATCCCTGTGGCAGCAACAGCAGCAGCAGCAGGAGTGGGTGTTTATTTGTCCCAGCTGCTGCCCCTACACAGAGCTCTTCTCTCCTCCTTTTGCTCCTTGCTGAGGCCTTGGTTACATCTATGTTATAATTTATCAGCTGGTGCTAATTAGACCTCTGCTAGGAGTTGCCTGAATCCCTCTGCATTTTCCCAAGATCTGTCTCTCTGCAGCAATTCTACCCCTTGTAAGTAACATGAACTATAAATGCGTGGTGCCTGTTAGTCCCATCTCCCATTGCAACAGATGTTTTCGGGTGTTACTATGAGTTTAACTCATGGTCCACCACCTGCCAGCCAGCCAGCATCAGTGCAAAGGCAGACAGGAGGCATGGAGAACACTGCGTCAGATCTCGCCTGTTCACACTGCAGGTAAGGGTACTCCTGAATGTGCGTGTGCACACACGTTGCTGTGTCTAACACGCAGGATATACCAACAGGGTTTTTTTTTTGACCCTGGCAGACCCTATGTTTCATAATGAACCTAATACAAGTGCTTTTGCCAGTATAAACTGTATGAAAATCTGAAACAAAGCATGCTCTAAAAAAGCAGTTCAGCACCTATGAAGTGTTTTTGATGTACCGAGAGAACAAGAACTTGAAGCACGTAAATGCAGAGACGTGAACTGCCTGTCCCAGGAGCGTGGTGGTTAGAGGTGGAAAGGTGTAACAGCCCATTAGAAACAATGTTGGAATCCCCCACAGCAGCTGTGACCAGTTTTCATGCTTTTAAAAAAGAGCCTATAATTGCTGGAAGAGAGGAGTGGCAGTAATTTGCAGGTCAGCAGGGAACTCTTAGGTGCTGTGGTATTTTGCGGGAGCGGTTAATGAGAAGACGGAGTAGGAAGTTACCACTGTGACGAATCTCTGTTATTAGAACAAGTAAACCAACACATAGGAGAGAAACAGGGAGGCACCAGCTGCTTATAGGGCGCTATCACAGATTTAACTAAAAAACTGGTTAAATCAGAGCTGGTTAAATCAGAGCATTAAATTTCAGCACAGATTTTAAAGGGTGAGACTTTCTCCCAACCGCTGTCTGCTGCGGCTGGTGGCACACTGCCTCTCCGGCCAGCAGCTCCTTGCTGTCCCAAGCCATCAGGCGTGTCCACCTACACCTTGCTGAATGATGTTTGAAACCAGGGACACTCTCAACATGTCTGCCTCCAGCTGAAAACTTAATTTTGCTTGCAGGGCTGGGTTTTGCTCCCCTGCTGTCTGCTGACCTCCATCTCAATTAAAATTCTGTGCTGAAGGTGGACAGTAGCACAGGGAGAACAACAGAGGAGCCCTAAGTGTCAAGAAAAAAAGCCGAACAAAAAGATTGCAACCATCCCCTGCAGGACAAGTTTTTGCTTCTGAGCTCCAAAGAAGATGTAACTAGATCTCAGGATAGTGTGCTGGAGGCTTTAATCATGTACCAGAAGGCAGTGGATTTATCACAAATTGCTGTTGTACTGAAGCACACCTCTACTACTACTAGTGAAACACTGGAATGGGTTGCCCAGAGAGGTGGTGGAGACCCCATCCCGGGAAACATTCAAGACCAGGTTGGATGGGGCTCTGAGCAACCTGATCTAGTTAGCGGTGTCCCTGCTCACTGCAGGGGGGTTGGACTAGATGACCTCTAAGGGTCCCTTCCAGCCCAAAACATTCTATGATTCTATTTAATGAAGGACAGCACAGAGATCCCTGAGCTACTGGAGATGTTTGCAGTAAGTCCACACAGTGCATTACTAGCCTGCATTGTGCCCAAGCCAATCTTTGACTCTTGGGAAGCCTGATCAGCCCAGGCAAATCCCACATCCTGACCCTATCTGCCTCACAACTAGAAAATCAGAACTAGAAAATCAGGGTGTTGTACCCCACTCCCCAGTACCTCTGATTCTGGGACCATCACAGGCAAAGTGAGTTCAGGTCTCCATGGACATGGCAAAGCAGTCACAACTTAGGATGGCAAAGCACGATCTTAGTGAAGTAACTGCCAAGTGCTAACCGCTGCAGCTGCAGAGCAGGTCATGCTTCATTTTTATACTCCAGAAATTCAGGCACTGTAACATTCAGAAATCATTCTGAACAGCCCCTTAGTCTTACGGCCAGCAAAGGGTTAACTTTAGCTTTGTTGAAATCAAGAAGGTTTTATTGAGCTTCAGTGGAGGCAGGATTCACCCTGTGACATATAAAGGCTCTCAGACTAGAAATGGTTTTCAGGGTCTCACAAAGGTCAGTATGCTTGTTTTCAAGTGACCCTGAAGCAGACTACACTTCTTTTGCAGCATAACAAACGGGCTTGGAGTAGGATTAAGCGCACCCTGCCCCATGTTTTTCAGCTCCACAGCTCATTGAGTGTGGGCTCAAAGACATATTAGATGTGTACTGACACCACTCACCTCTCAGTGGGTTCTTAGCTCGGGTTGTGGCATTGTCCGACTGGCATTTCTGGAGACAATTTCATGTGAGCTCTGTGGTTAAAGTTTAATCCTGAGCCAATTTACTGCATCCAACCCCTTGTAATCTCCATCAAACCCTTCTGTCTATCTGCAAGGACTGCTTCAGGCAGACAAGAAAGACTCATGTTGCCTCCTGGAAGGGCCCTGGTGCAGCCATCTGCAGAGCAGTGGGGGGTTGTAGGCAGAATTCAAAATGGGCTGAATTCCGGCTACTGGAAAAGACACTATGGATACACAGTGCTGGGCTTCTGACCGCCTCAGCTTCTTCCATTCCAAGGAAGTGTCTGGTACAGGGTGGGCAAATGCAGTCCAAAAAAGCAAAGCTGTGGATATCTTCCAGACTGCTGGACCACGGTGTGATCACATACAGCTGCACCCTGTATAAACGAGACCTTGGCCCATGACAAGGTGCCAGCTGTATTTGGCAGCTGTTGATGTCTCCTGGGTCATCAAATGTGCTGCTGTAGGTGAGTCTGAAGTCACTGTTGGGCTTGGACCTGCAGGTAGCTAAGGGTGCAGCCTTACTGACTGTGGAGCAAAATGTAGCCCAGGTGTGAAGAGACTGATGTCTACTTTCATATATTTCTGGGTCATCAGTCTTTGCTGGGTTTTTTTGGTCTGCTTTGATACATGAGACAGTTCAATCTTCTGCTAGGGAAGTAATTGGGGTTTTATGAAAATTTATAGGTGTAAGCAAAATCTAGAAGATACATGTGCCACTTTAGAAGGATTTCGGAAAGGGATGCTTCTGAGCAATTGTCATTGCCCATTTCAGATCACCTTGAGCTTCTGAGACCCTAAAAAATGTACAGCCCGCTTTAAAGAACAGATGCAGAAGCCATTACACCAGTGCTCTCCAAGGGAAATTTGAAAAGTGCTATTGGTGTTCTATTTGAAACACTTTATCCAGGATTTAATTTTATTAATTAGTATCCAGCTTTAAAAATCTGAAGCAGAGTCAGAGGGATTCAGTCTCTTTCAGATTGTCATCAGTAAAGTACTTTCATTCAGAGTTTCCAGATATGGGGGAATCCTTATATATCATTATTGTGATTTTCTGATGGTACTTCACTTTAGAAACCCAGGAGTATTTCAAACCTCATCTGTTCATCCAAAACTCTGGTAGGTCAATTTGAATTAGCTCAAATCCTTCAATGGTGTAAGTCAGAATAACAGCTGTCATTCCTGGTTTTCACTCAGGTCTTACTTTTCTTTAAGGATTTGAATACATTGAAATTAAACCCTCTGCTATAGTGCTTCAGTTTAAATGTATTTTGAATCCAATTACGTACTGTCTCTTATTTAACTAAACAACTTCATTGCATATGCTATACCTATATGAAGTGTTCGAAACCTTTAACAGGTTTGAAACTGCTGGGTACTAAATGCGCAAAGTGGCCAAATGGCAGCCCCATTAATGGGGATGTCTGGATGGAAAGTCTGGGCTGACAGCAAACCTGTGAAACTGGCCTCTTTGGAAGACTTTCGTACAAGGTTGCCCAGTTTGTGGATCCCACATAGTTAGAATAGAATAGAGTATAATAGAATAGAGTAGAACCCTTCAGCTGGAAGGGACCCACAATGATCATGTAGTCTGACTGCCTGACCACTGCAGGGCTCACCAAAAGTTAAAGCATGTTATTAACGGCATTGTCTGAACGCCTCTTAAACATGGGCAGGCTTGGGGCATTGACAACCTCTAGGAAGCCTGTCCCAGTGTTTGACCACCCTCTCAGTAAAGAAAGGCTTCCTAATGTCCAGTCTAAATCTCCTCTGGTGCAGCTTTGAACCATTCCCATGTGTCCTGCCACTGGATCCCAGGAAGAAGAGCTCAGCACCTCCCTCTCCACCTCCCTTCCTCAGGAAGCTGTAGAGAGCAATGAGGTCACCCCTCAATCTCCTTTTCTCCAAACTAGACAAACATTGAGTCCTCAGCCACTCCTCATAGGACACACCTTCCACCTCTTTCACCAGCTTTGTTGCCCTCCCCTGTATGCATTCAAGGATTTTCACATCCTTCCTAAATTGTGGGGTCCGGAACTGTACAAAGTACTCACAGTGAGCTGCACCAAATGCTGAATACAGTGGAATAATCACCTCTTTTGACCAGCTGGCTATGCTGTGTTTAGAATCATAGAATCATTTAGGTTGGAAAAGACCTTTAAGATCATTGCGTCCAACCGTAAACCTAACACTGCCAAGTTCACCACTAAACCATGTCCGTAAGTGCCACGTCTACATGTTTGATGCACCCCGGGATGTGGTTTGCCCTCTTGGCTGCCAGGGCATGCTGCTGACTCTTATTGAGTCTGATGTCAACCAGTACCCCCAGATCCCTTTCTGCAGGGCTGCTCTCCAGCCACTCCTCTCCCAATTTATGCTCGTGCTAGGCGTTACTTCTCCCAGGTGCAGAATCTGATGTTGAGTTAGTGTTAATGGGAAGTGCGTACTTGGCTCAATTGCTCTAGAAAGATAGTGACTGTGTCAGATATGTACTAGACTGGTTTCTAGACACCTTAGGCAGGATTTGTCTCACCTTACATTTTAGATGTCTCCAATGTAAATCAATATATCTGGGCAGGTCACCCTACACTGTCTTTTTATTCAATGACATAAGCCTTTCTATGACAGGTAATTCATCTCACCTATCTTAGAAATGTAGATAAGAATGAAAAGAAACATTTTCCGAAAGTGTTCATTCATCTCATTAATGACAAAGGCATAGGTCAATATTTGGTCTTATAAATACTGCCTTTTGTTTGATGGAAAGCTTCAGTGCTGACGGCATATTAGGTGCCTAATGGGGCTAGCCAGGTATTTTTGGATTGCTCTCCAGAATTTAAGTGCCTCATGTAGTTTTCATTTCAGCCACCTAAGGATTACCTGGATCTTGTTTTCTCAGTTTATTTGGTTGTACAGCCACATGAGACAGATAGAACACGAAAAGACTTTGGAGATGTTCTGGTTCATAGTCTGTTCTACAGCAGTACATCTATCTGTTTAGGGCAATGGCCAAGCCACAGCTGATCCCATATGTAGAAACGTACCTTAAGCCTCTTAAAAATCTTAGCCTACCTAATCAGTTCATTTCCATCCCCAGCTCTGTAATGGTTCCCCTGGAGCACTTAACTGCACATGTCATTCACAGATTTTTAGGGGTCAGGGACGTTAAACATTCATCATCACTGCCATACATGCCTGGCATATCTTCTATGAGCAATCATTCAGGTTTTGTCATCTTCTTTGCCTTCCATAGCTACTAATGAGTACGAAACATCTCTCTTTGTAGGAAAATCTATGACTTGCTTGGTCTTCTGAGTAAATCTAAAAGACTAATTGTGTGAAACAGTCAATGCACCTGTATGTCAGACTGATACTATACTTCTCCTGACTGCTTACACTATGCAGAAAAAAATGTCTGGGGCTCAAGACTCATCTGAGACAAGGGGTCTACCCCCCTACTCTCGGTAGTCTGTGATGGTAGAGGCACCTCACAATGACAATTCAGATCTAACATAGGTAGAACTGTTCTCTGCAGGTATTTATCTCTTTCTATCTGCATTTTACAGAGCTGACAAAAAAAAATAAAAAAAAGTGTCCCATTTGAGCTAAGAAAGAATCTAGAACTTATCCAATATTAATGGAAAGAAAGTGATCAGTCTGAAGCCTCTGTGTGTCCTGGGATAAATAAATTTCTATGTCTGGAAGTTGATAGCATCATACTATAAAAAGTGCACAGAACAAATTCAGAGCTGTCCTAATCTCACAGATAAATAATTGAACATTGGAATATTTTGGCTCTAAGTATATTTAAATACTAAAATCTAGGTTTAAACACAAACATTCAGATCAATGTTAACCCTACTTCCTCCCCTGCACTCCTCCCCCCTCGTCCAAGCTCTACCAGCAATTTTAAGCCTCTGGTTTGGAGAGAGAGAGAAAAAAAAAAAGAATGAATCCTGTGAAATGTATTCTGTGGGATAAAATATCAGATGCAAATAGAAATGAGTTTCAATGTGTACATACCAGAGCACCAACATTCAGCTGGATGAGAAATCTGCTAGTGAAATA
>NW_009258484.1:2666453-2765157 GCF_000687185.1 Egretta garzetta | reverse complement strand
TTTCATTACTAGAAGAAATATCGTAGAGCGTGCAAAGCTCTGGATAAAATACACTAACAGCTTCAGCTGAAAAAAACCCATTCATGAGTATGATACGCAGGATGAAGGGAAAGGTCTTTTGCTACAGTAATTATTACCCTTGGCCCTCTCTTGCTTGTCTTCCAGGAGATTAACCTGATACATGGTAAGGTTTACAGCGAGAAATCCATTGACTTTGAAGTGCTGGAATGTTGCTACTGAAGAACAGAAGAAAACAAAGCAAAGCTAAGCAAGCTCACTCTATTGACACTAAAGGCAAACACAGTCGAAATCACAAAACTCCAGCAGCTGTCTGTTGTTTCGGGATCTGTTTCCTGCATTACATCCATAATGTTTTGCAGGAAATATATTTCAACATCCTCAAAGATTAAACTTTAATAACACACCCAAGAATGAATTTGTAAAGGCTTTGAGCTAAAGTGGGAGAATTGAATCTTAAAAGGAAAAAATCTCATCTGTGATTACAAGCAAGCAAACAAGCTCTAAAAGGCAGAAACTGAATTAATTTTCTCCTTGCAATTTTTATACTGCCGTGCAATGCATGAGGCTTTACCTTAGCCAGTACATAAAGTGAGATTAAAGGGAAGATACATGTTCATGAAAAGGTTTTACCTTAATATCCATTTCCAAGCACAGCTCAGTAGAGCAGTACAAATAGTGGTAAGCCACAGTGTAATTAAGAGCCCTAATCATCAGAGTGGCAGCTGCTAAGATGTGGGGTACAAGAGATCTCACGTGTACCTTTCTGTGAGGTCTTGAGGAGTGATCTGGGCTCTGAGAGAAGGTGGTGTAGAGTCACCTAACCACAAAAATGAGCTCTTTAGTTTGGTAAAAACAGAAGAGCGTTAATCACAGATGTTTTTGCAGATGTCTCCAATAATGTCAGCTTTGCAATTTTATCACACATGAGCAGAAAATTAGCTTGGTATTGATGCAAAAATTAGGTATTTGTGCTCTAGTGGCATACAAGAAAAGCAAATCTCTTCCTATCTTTCATGATGTTCATAAACTGGTGATTTAGAGCTTCTATTTAAAGACATGTAGCAGATCCTGTAAAGGCATGAGCATAACCTGAGGGACTTTGTCTTCTTTTCCTCCCTAATTGGGTTTTGTTTTGGTTTTTTGCCCCAGTCCAAAATTAGATTGTTAAGTCTTCAAAGCAGGGACCCTGAACTCAATTATCCTCTCATTTTTTTCAGTCAAAGTCACTGGAGTTTCACTAACAGTAAACTTGCAAAAGTGGATGAAGAATCAGACTTGTCTTATTATATGTCCCCAAAGAAATCCAAATTATACAGGTGTGTGATGCAGTCACCTGAGAAAGTTCACTGCATACTGCGTGGGTTGCTCCCCCTTCCCCATTGCCATTTCTTTCATTATCACGTGACTACAAAAATGCTGCCCTTTGCTATTCTCGCACCAGAAGAGAGAATAGTTCTTCCTTAGCTCTGTTAATGTTTCTTTCACTTCCTAAGTTGCAATTGCAGTATGACCTATTGCTCTACTGTGGTCAGTTATAATTTTGGCAAAGGTATTTCTCATTCCAAACATGTTGGCCTCCTCTCTATACTACACTACAAAAAGACTTGGGTCCTCAAGTTCAAAATTCAGGTTTTTAAAAAACCCCATGTTTAAAATCCTCCTCCCAGGAGGATCAGACTGACCCATGTGTCGAACAAGGCTGAGACTATGTGGCTATAAATCCCAAACAGGGGGAAGACCTTACCAGAGGTGCACCATAAGGCACCTGACCAGCTGTGTCAAGAAGGGCTTAGGCTGCAGCTCTCCTTTCTGCATTTCTTTCTTGTTAGTTTACAGCTGCTGCTATGTCTAAGTCCTTATGCTAATGCTTACGGCTCTTCCTCTTAGAATCATAGAATCATAGAATGCTTTGGGTTGGAAGGGACCCCTAGAGGTCATCTAGCCCAACCCCCCTTCAGTGAGCAGGGACACCTTTAACCAGATCAGGTTGCTCAGAGCCCCATCCAACCTGGCCTTGAATGTTTCCCAGGATGGAGCCTCTACTACCTCTCTGGGCAACCTCTTCAGCATATGCTCTTCCCCATGCCCTATGCAGAGCGCTTGCCACCTTGCTTCTATTTCTGAATGCAGCCACGGTGGCTACTGGGATTCGGAAAGTCTTCTCAGTCCCCAAGGGTGGTGCTAGGAATTAGGAAGAGTATTCTGCTTTGATGAGGACAAAAATGATGGGATAAAAGGGCAGCAGAAACCTCTGTCCAAGCCTTTTTCAGGTCAGTGTGACAATGTGCATGTCAGACTCAATGGAATGGCAAGTGAAGCGAGTATCAAGGGTGCTTCTGAAAATCTGAGGAAAAAACAATTGTTTCACTAAGTCAAAGGGCATACGGAAGAAGGGAACACTTATTTAGCTTGCTTACCTTTTCTCCTTGTAAAATTTCCTTTAATTATGTGTACATGGATAGAGGTACGCAGATATTGATACAGAAACAACCTCCTAACTGATCCCCAAATTTCACTTGATCATTCTAATGTTCTGTTCATACATGGCACAGGTTACCTTTATAATTACCTTCATAGTTACTTTTTATTACCTTTATAACTTATTAGCCACTTTATACATTGAACCTTAATGTAATATGTGATGTAATGCTTTATAATGAGTTCATCTGTTTAAAAGATGCTGCAGTATTTTAAATAGAAGTTGTTTTCATGTAAGTTATCTTAAAATGAGAACTAGTTCTGTCTAACAACAATAACCAGGTACAAGCGCTGTCAGCCTGAAATGTAGTGAATCAAAAATAGCTAAAATGAAATTTTACCTCTACCTGACAGTCCTCCTGCCATATTTATGGATTTTATTGTCGCAATAAAATTTGAGGAGGAGAGGAGAATTGATTGATATTCTTTGTTCCACCTATTAACTCTGCACTGGGTTTTGAGAGATATATTCAGACAGGGGAAAGAATTAAACAAAAAATGCTCTTAACAACATGATGAAAATAAGCTGAATATAATATTTTGAGTCTCCTTTAGTTACAGCATATCATAATGATAAAATTGGAACACTTTCAGAAAGGAATTTTTTGGCTTGTTTTTATTAGGCTGGAAATGTTCCTTTAACATTGTAATCTAAAACTGAATTATGCAAGTTCTCTCATGTCTTGGAAGAATGAGAAGAATTTTAAGCAAGCAGTTAATGTCAAACACACTTATTCTGCCTTTCTCTTGAAAAAGTTAGTAGGGCTGGCAGGTTGCTTTGTTTTTCGCTTCAGTGTTATTGTGAGTTTATGGGTAAAAACTAGATCTGTAACACTGCTTCATTATAGATTATTTTCTTGTTATTTATCTGTACTTTGAAAGAACAGGGAAAATACCACTTTATTCCGAGTGCATGAATCATACCTCTATGACGCAGTCTGACTGGTGGTCCAGGGAACACTTTGTTATGCTAAAATCTTCAACGAGAAGGCTGTGAGGTCATTGATTAAAGCATGCTGTGGTTTGATGGGTTGACTATTCCGCTGAGACAGTTGATATCAGTAAACTTCTTTCACCCAAGTTTTTAGATGTTTTCATGGTTTATTTAGCAAAACATTGGCTTTCTCTTTATCTAAAATTCTTTGAAAATGGTTTTTTTTTCCAAAGTCTGAAGTCCCAGGTGCTGACTGGAGGTTGTTTGGGTCTACCTCTGGGAGCAGAAGACTTTGTTCAAGCACTGAATACACACACCATTCCTGAGAACTTGTGGTAGGTTGTCCCTGGCCAACAGCCAAACACCTGCACAGCTGCTCACTCACTCCATTTTCCTGTGGAATGCGGAGAAAATAGAAGGAAGGTGAGAAGACTCATAAGTTGAGATAAAACTCTAACAGGGAAAGCAAAAGCTGCCCACACAAGCAAAGCAAAGAAAAAATTTATTCTTTACTTCCCGTTGGCAGGCAGACATTCAGTCACTTCCAGAAAAGCAGGGCTTCATCATGTGTAACAGTTCCTTGGGAAGACAAATGCCATAACCATGAACGTCCCCCCTTCCTCCTCCTTTCCCCGAGCTTTTACTGTTGATCAGAACATCATACAGTATGGAATATTCCTTTGGTCAGTTCAGGCCAACTGTCCTGGCTGTGCCTCCTCCCAGTTGCTAGCCCATGCCCAGCCTACTCACAAGGACAGAGTGGGAAAAAGAGAAGGCCTTGACGCTATGCAGGCACTGTTCAGCAATAGCCAAAAACACCGGCATGCTAACACTTTTAATCAAAATCCACACCAAAGCATCATATGGGCTCCTATGAAGCAAATTAACTCCACCCCAGCCAGACTCTCTGGAAGATTTCAGCTTGTAGAGTTGCTCCTTTCACTGTCACTCAGTGTTTGAACTTGGACAAGTCACTTTGCAGTGCCTCAGTTTAGTTGGCCTTGATGATCTTAAAGGTCTTTTCCAACCTAAACAATTCTGGGATTAACGTAGGAAGAAAAATTCTCCTTCAAGACATCAAGGATTGCTATTCCACAAGTGCTTTAAGAGCCAGGGATAAAAGAGTGATAGAAGTGTCAAAAACTATAGTATTATTGTTAATGTTTGAGTTTCAATTCTTTCCTTTCTAGACGTGTTCAGGAATTTGGCGTAGATTTATGCACATTGAATTTTATGGTTTCATCAAATTTAGCCCTCCTTCACTAGTCCTTTCATTTTACATTTTCTGCATACCTCAGGTTTGATGAAACCATGCACCCAGCAGACTTTGGAGACATTTTAAAAGCAATTAAATATTTTATTCCTGTTAATGTTTAGGACAGATGTTGTTCGATTTATTCATGTCAGCAGGTTAAAGTAAAGCCCTGACTACACTTTTTTCTAGGCATGACTTTGTATGAAAAATAATAGCTACAAAATTAAGCTTTGGAGTAACAGCGAGCTACAAAAAAAAAAAAAAAAAAAACCAGAGAGAGGTCAGACCTGCTCTAGGGATGAATAGTGCTTGTTTAAAGTTACTAACAGAGGTTCCAGAGATAAAAAGAGGAAGGGATTTCATAGCAAATCATTAGATACTGCCTACTATGTGTACAGAAAGGATGACAATGGCCTCAGGTACTGTAAATTAGGCCAATGCAAAATTAAGAAAATGAACCAAGTTCAAAAGGATGAGGGGAGTATGAAAAACCATGCTGGATTCTAGTGGGATGTGCTAATCAAAGACAAAAAAGCTCCATATATATCTCAGTTGGTTTCTTCTTATTCATATGACTAATGGGGCATTAGCAGGGAATACTTCTAGGACTAAAGCAAGGTTAGAGCTGAGGTTAGAGCAGCCTCAGCTTGGACACTCAACCTGGTATCTAAAAGGTGGGTGCCTAGCCCCAGCAAGGAGCCACTTGGACTCTTCACCACCATCAGCAAAGGGTTCCCTCCATTAGTAGGGTGCTGTGCTGTTGAAATCACAGGGTGGAGGAGAGTAACCAAAGTCCTGCTCCTCTCAGACCAGGATCTCATAATTTTCTGCTTTAATTCATGGGAGTGAAATACAAAATGCACACAGTGTTTCATGAGTTGAGCACCGGCCCATAGCTGCATATGCCTCACATCTGATTGCCAGCCAGCCCTCCCACCTGTCTGGACTTACGGCTTTCATATTGGTGGACATCTCGGGGCTCTGTCCCAGCAGTCAGGGTGCTGTGCAGTGAAGCGGTGCCGTGGCTGACCCTGCAAGGGCTTGGAGCAGTGCAAGACATGAGGAGGAGGACATTCCTGCATGGGGTTGTCTTTATGTAAGTCTGGAGCACTGCCCTGGAGGTCACCCGTTATCTGAGATTTATACCCTCTGAACTAATCTGATTTAGTCCTCACCCCTCTCTGCAGGTACTTTCTATCAAAATGACAAAGCAGTAACAGTCAATAACATACACATAAAAGACACCATCAAGAATGAAAAAGTTTAATAGGAGATTACGCGGTAGGTTTTCTGTGTTGTTATTTACTGTTTAAGGACCAAACGTAAAGGCTTTACACTAGCTAATAACCAGCCGACATCAAATGTAGATCTGACTTTTCACCTGTTTCTCTTCTACGTGATGCAGCAATGACTCAGGCTGCATGGGAAGGACAGTCTTATAAAAACACGTTTTTGATTATTTCTAGTCCTGATCCTTTTTAAAGGATATGAGTTTCAGTACATTGCTATTACCCACTAATTTCATGGTCCATGGCTGAACATAAGGCTGTAATTCAATTGTGGGTTTTTTTCTGATATTATAAACAGCAGGACTAATGCTGATTTACATTCTCAGTGTTCACTGAGGACTACGTATTGTTATTTATAATATAGGCAAGGGATTTTGCAGACACCTAGTCATTAAGTTATTTAAAGTCTGTCATGCTGGAAAAGAAGACTTAATCTATAGAATGTCGAAAGGAAGGGATTACAGTGCTGGAGATCTCAAAAGGAAGAGATTACCGAGGAAAAGAAATGAGCACAGTGTGTTCACTTCCTGAGGAACAATCACTTGTAGGCAAGTAACAAACAGTGTGCAGCATGCCCGCATGCACAAACAATTTTTTAACCAAAAAAATATTGTGTGGCTGTTGTGGTTTAAACCGGCAGACAGCTAAACACCACACAACTGTTTGCTCACTCCCCCCATCCCCACTGGGATGGGGAAGAGGATTGGGGGGAGGAAAGAGAAATTCATGGGCTGGAATAAAGACAGCTTAATAGGCCAGAAAAAGGAAGGGAAAATAATAAAACTATTATTATTGTTAATAATAATAATAACAATGATAAAAGTATATTTAAAAAAAAGTGATGTACAGTGCAATTGCTCATCACCCACTGATGCCCAGCCAGTTCCCAAGCAGTGGTCCCTGTCCCACCCACCAACTGCCCCCAGTTTATATGCTGAGCATGAAGTCATATGGTGTGGAATAGCCCTTTGGCCAGTGGGGGTCAGCTGTCCTGGCTGTGCCCCCTCCCAGCTCCTTGGGTACCAGGCAGAGCATGGGAAGCTGAAAAGTCCTTGACTTAGGGTAAACACTACTTAGCAACAACTAAAACACCAGGGTGTTACCAACATTCTTCTAGTACTAAATCCAAAACACAGCATTATACCAGCTACTAGGAAGAAAATTAACTCTATCCCAGCTGAAACCTGGACAGTGGCTAATCAAACAGTAGCAAGACATTGCATTATAAGATATTTATAGCAGAATACACTTTCCACATAAAAATACATGGGAATTAATTGACAAAGTAATGAGGATCTCTTATACATACTTATGCTTGTTCTGGCAGATATCTATTTCATGTTATGTTCAGATGGACAGGCAAGTACAGTCATAATTGCAGCAAGCAAATCTTTTGAAAGATGTAAAATCAATAGCTGTCCTGAAATTGGTACCAGAAGAGAAATATTTTGCAGAGTGATTAAACTTACAATTCACTGGGAGCCACGTACTGTCATAGCACTTGATCTTACAAGAAGCAGAACATTTTCCCTCTGCTCCAGCAGACCACTCATGTGTGGATGACAGATACGGTCCCATGGACAGCACTGGCACTGCTCATGCTTACATTTACACTTGTCCTTAAACACTTCAGGTCTTGAACCAGGATACACAGCAAGATACAAGAAAGAGAGGTTCATAAAGATTGATTAACAGTCCAGAACAGAATTCTGGAGTCCTCAAGGTCAAAAAAAGTTCTGCTGGTTCAGTCTGTGACTCATGCTGCTTACGGCACCTGGGCTGCATATTTAAATGATGATTATCTCACACTCTCTACACAGGAAAAACATCTTTTGGTCTATCTATTGAAGCAGATGCATTGATTCTTCAAATCAGATTCTGAGCCCTTGGTAATAGCTTAATTCTCTTCCTTTACTTGTTAGCCATCTTCTGTTCCTCAAGCCTTTAGGATGATGATGTATATCACTGACAAAGGAGTGGTTTTGCTCCTGTCAGCAGATGTAGCAGCATCCATGTGCATTGGGTGAGTAAGGGAGGACAGGAGGAAGCTGAGGTGCTCAGGCATGGGGCTTATACCTCTATCTTGTCACTAGGTTGTATCTCAGAGACTCGCACTCTGTTGGCTGCTTTAAAGGTAGCAAGGCAGGAGTAAGTCAGAAAAGTTGTGATGGGGCTGAGAGATTTACTACTGGTCTGTCACGGGGTTGGTTGCCTGTTGGAAAACAGGGATTCAGGGACATGGGAGTCCACTCCCACCAACATGGGACAGCCCCTGTGCCCTCTTCCATCCAGACAGGTAAGGCTCTTTCACACCTTCCCTCCCTAAGGGAAATTCAGGTGCACCAACTTCTTCAGGTGGCTGAAAGTGGATGGAGAGGTTAAGATGTTCCTTCTGTGATGGAGTGTCCTCACCACACTGCTAAGGGAAGTTAATTTTGTTAATGCCTGCCCACTGACTTCATGAAAGCTAGAGCTTGTTCAGCTAAATTAGTATCTTTTTATAATAGGAAAGGCTGGTCAATAGATAACAGCATTGATCTAACATCAGCAGAGAAGAAAATATTTGACTTGATGTTACACATTTTGATTAAGAAACTAGAACAGCAGCAAAAATTCACATGGTAAATGGATTAAAAACTAGTGAGCTGATAGATCTCAACAGATAACTGTAAATGAATAATCTTCGAGCATGTGTGCTTCTCAGGATCCCTCTAGGGAGCAAGGTTTCATGCTGAGGTGTGTAACACCGTTCTCAGTGACCTGGAAGGAAACATAACATAACATCATTGCAGATAAGATTTGCAGATCACAGTGTTAAGGATGGGGAAGAGTGAACAGGATCTGTCACTGATAAAGAGAATGGTGCTAAGCAGTGCTCAGACAGGCAAAATGCAAAGCAAGAGGGATAAATATAAAGTCATGTCCAAGAATACAAAATGCAGATTATACACACAGGTGTGGGGAGTGTAACCTGATAGTAACCTGAAAAGAATGTGAAGATCACATTGGATAATCTGAATATAAAAACCTAGGTTGACACTGTCCAAAGGGCTAATCCCAGGATACATAAACAAAGGAAATTTCCAATATGAAGATAGAAAATTATGTTTTCATATTTGGCAGGAATATGCTTCCTCCTCTACATGTCCAAAAGATTGTTGAAAAATTAGAGTTCATGGAGGAGCCGTGACAAAGATTGAAAGTTTGGAAGCTCTGCTTTATAACTCACTCTATTTTGCTTATCAAAGAAACGATTCAAGGATGGATAAATCAGTTTAAGAGAATTTATGTGGGGACCAAAACAAGAACGAAAATCTCTGACTCACAGACAAGCTACAAATTTTTAACTGTTAAAACCTGTGCTGAATTCCAAATAGCTGGCAGTGTTTAAATGTAATCTGGCATTTTTTGCTAAAGGAGACATTTTCATATTTTTCACTCAAGTGCACAATAATACAAGAAGGACAATTTTGCCCAAGCTACATGAAAGGTCAGAATACAAGATCTTAATGGCACCTTCTGGCCTTTTAGTCTTTGATGTTTCAGATGCTTTACCTCTACAACCTCCTACTTCAGACCCAGTGTTCTGAGATTTTTTTCTTCTTCCCTCTGACCTGGGAATTTCATTATACAAGGCAAAACAAGTTTAGTAAATTGAACTAAATTTTATCCACTGGCCTGGCAAATTTTGTTTCCGAAAGAAGAGTACAGGTAAAACATACTGGATGCTTTACACTATTCATTTTTTTGTCTCCTGACTACCTTGTTCATTCACAATCATATATGTGCAACAAAGCCATAAGGATTAAGGCTATAAGAATAATTACAGTTTCCATTTGATTGCCAAACCAAAACATTGAAAAAAATCCCCTCACCAAAACAAAAGCAAGGAAACAAAAAGTATTACATTTAGAGGAGAGTAATTCATTCTCAGGTGTTTGACAGAGAAAAAAGAGACAGAGAGACTAGAGTAAAACAAGGCGAGGGGGTGGGATGGAGAAGAAGAAGGTGCCTGGGTCATTCATTCTTGATATCTACAAGCCTGATTACCTCTCACAGCTCCCACCGGACTGCCCAATGTATTCTGCTTTGGGGTAAAATAGGAAGTATATTCCCTGGAGGAGCCGTAAAATGAATGAAAGGGACATCTGCCTCTGTAGACACTCTTCTGAGGGACAGCCAGATGGGTGCACATGGCTAAGCAGCACAAGCCGTTTAAAGGCAGAAGTCCACCTTTGCGAGGTGAGCAGGAATCCAGAGCAGCCAGAATGAGTCTGGGAACACAGGAATGATGAGATGTCAGAACATCTCACTGTCTCTCCTGAGACAGCAACCTCTGACAACATCCATACTCAGAAACAAAAGACCACTGCACCACTGTGTAGCTACAAGGCCAGGTGGTACCAGCCAGCCCACATCCACATTGTCCACTATAGCAACTTATGCTGGAAAGCTGACTGAAGCACTCCAAAACAGAGCCAGGGAGTGAGCAGGTGATCAGAGCACAAGTGCCTGAGCTCACACCCTGGCCATACATGGACCTAATCCACACATCACGTTCTGCCAATATCTCCATCATAAGACTGCATGCTGTCATTCACAGAATCATAGAATACCGGGTTGGAAGGGACCTCAAGGATCATCTGGTCCAACCTTTCTAGGTAAGAGCACAGTCCAGACAAGATGGCCCTACACCCTGTCCAGCTGAGTCTTAAAAGTGTCCAATGTGGCAGAGTCAACCACTCCCCTGGGGAGATTATTCCAATGGTTGACTGTTCTCATTGTGAAAAATTTCCCTCTCATGTCCAGTCGGAATCTCCTCAAGAGCAACTTGTGTCCATTCCCCCTTGTCCTCTCCATGTGACTCTCTGTAAAAAGGGAGTCTCCATCTTCCTTGTAGTTACCCCTTAGGTACTAGTACATGGTCATTGGTTCAGCACACATTTAAATATGTCTGAGAGTAATTCAGAATACCTTAAAATGTCGTAGCTAGCTATTGTAAACATGAAAGAAAGAAGGGACTCTCATCCACCCTCATCAGGCTGTGTAAATTCTCCTCTCGGTGAATAGAAAGGGATCACTTCTATGTTGGCAGCATTGCCAAGCCCACTGTGTCTTTGCTTTTACTTAGTGTCTGAAATGAAGGGATTTTGGAAGTGCACATAAAGATGTTTTAGAAAATGTAAGAATGAACTGTTTTGACATTTCTAGCATTATTGCCATTTTAACTGTGACCAAAACTTAGCAAATCCAGGGTGAATATAGAATCTTAGAATCATAGAATCATAGTATCATCTAGGTTGGAAAAGACCTTTAAGATCATCAAGTCTAACTGTTAAGCTAACCCTGCCATCCCACCACTAAACCATGGCCCCAAGCACCTCATCTGCCCGGCTTTTAAATACCTCCAGGGGTGGGGACTCGACCGCGTCCCTGGGCAGCCCGTTCCGGTGCCTGACAGCCCTTTCTGTCGAGAAAATCTTCCGAATGTCCAATCTAAGCTTCCCCTGTCGCAACTTCAGGCCATTTCCCCTCGTCCTACCGCCTGTTACCAGGGAGAAGAGGCCGACCCCCACCTCACGGCAGCCTCCTGTCAGGCAGTGGCAGAGGGCGATCAGGTCTCCCCTCAGCCTCCTCCAGGCTAAACACCCCCAGCTCCCTCAGCCGCTCCTCATCAGACCTGTGCTCCAGACCCCTCACCAGCTTTGTTGCTCTCCTCTGGACATGTTCCAGCAACGCAGTCTTTCTTGGAGTGAGGAGCACATGATTGCAGCTGTTCCAACACTGCTGCTTTTTTTTTTTTTTTTTTGCCTTTTTTTTTTTTTTTGGTCAAAAAGGAAATCCTGGCCTACATCTAGTCATCTCATTAGGAGTGCATCATGGTTCACCTGCAACCAGTGTGCTGATGACCATTCAGCAAGAGCCCAGGCATGAAGGAAAGGGGCTGAAGCACACCCAGGTCTTGCCCCACCATGGAGTCAGTACAGAGCCAGGATGTTCATTTGCATCCAGGAGCGCAAGATCTCTCCCAGTCCATTTATTAGGTATCCTGCAGCACTGGGCCACAAAATGATAGGAGTGTTCAGGGTCTGGAGCACAGTCTCCCCCTTCTAGGAGTTTAGATGGCCGTGCTTAAGGCCAGATCACTGATGAGAGCTGCTGTGCAGCAAGAACTGGAAAAGCTTCAGAGGGGGCTTTCTCCTTTTGGGCGCTGCTTTGGAGCTGAAGCTCTTGTGCTTGGTTCCAACCTGACCTGCACTTTGGCTGCTTTGCAGTTGTAACTGTGCCTTATCTTGTGCCTCCCTGATCTTGACTCTGATCCTGAACCTCTTTCTGGCTTCACCTTGGACTTCCCTCATCACTGTAGAATTGCTGGGCGAAGGTTGGTCTGTGCCTGATGCTGGTGCTATCACAGGCCTGCTCTGTACTTCTGGCTCGGGTGCAGTGTGACAGCCCTGGATGGTGGCAGTACTGCCTTTGCCCGCTTTGCTGTGAATCTCAGCTCCCAGCTCCCCTTCCCTTGCAGAGTGGTTGGCCCTCGCCTTTCCCTGGCAGGCAGTGTCCTTGGCAGAGATTTTGAGCCTACCTTTGATTTCGTACTCACTAGTTCAAATGCAGCTTATCTCAAATGCCTGGAAGTCCCTGTTTGAGTTCAACTGCCTTCATAAAATGAATAATATCGAATTGGCTTCCTGAAGATGGCTATCCACCTCTCAACTGACATCTCATCAAATCAGATGTAGTGCTGGTATTCTCAGAACCAAAATGCAAGAGTGGCTGATGATATTAAATCAATGGAATTACATCTGCCTACATGGAAACAAACCCTCTGACCTCGAGTACTTAACTTCATAGGTCTGATATGAGGCGCAAAGGTTTAATGGTGGAAACTCATCTACTCATTGCATCATGCCTCTTACAGGGGCAAAGGGAAGACTCCAGTCTTTCTGCTTCTCAGTCTGTCACTACATGTCACACAGGGAATTATCTCTTAAAAGAAAACAGAGGAAAGAATGAATTAATGAATAAATAAATTACTGGAAGTATTTGACAAAGTTAACTCAGAGATATAATTCATATGATACGTAGCAGGACACCTAAGGGTTTCTCAGGAACACAGGTGCTGTTACAGTTGCCTTGTTTGTGTGAAGTTCCCTTATATTCTGTAAACACAAATTTAAGACTAACCTTAGGTAGGAAAATTTAAAGGTCTGGAGCGTTGAATTTACTGTCCAATGTCCTTGCCTTGTTTTTGATCCTTGGTGAAGTTAAAACTACTTACTGCTAATACTCTTCTCCCAGGACAGGAGAACTGCCCCAGTCTCTAGTCATCTGTTGGGCAGGTCAGGAGATGATGGCTGACCCTCCTAGTTTAAACTATAAGGTATCTGAAGCAGAAGGCACTCTTCTTGCTCTGTCTTTGTCAAGCACCTGGTAATCTGAGGTCCCACAGCATTGTCATGTAAATTAAACATAATATTAGATTAACACAACACCCTCTCCACCCATCCAGAGTTAAGTCTCTATCCACCCCCACAACAGGTGCAGAATGCAAAATTTTGCCAAAAATTTTCCTTTTTGATAAAGGGAATCTTTTTCAGCAAAGCTGAAGTTAATCATAAGAAAGAACTATAGGTAAATTGAAATAACTTTATGGCAAAATAAGAGGAAGATAAGCATGTTTCAAAATTAATCCAGTACTTATAGTGCAGGTAGAGAGAAAAGTGAATCTAGATTTATTTTTCTTTTTAAAAGTAAGATCTTCCACACAGAAATCAAAAATATGCCCCTTACGATAACTTTTCTGAAGCAGCAAAATGAAAATACAAGAATGTTAGGTTAGCAAATCATACAAATATACCAGGATCACAACTGTTGTTAGATTTCCTGTGGACTGTGATTTTCCTCCAGATAATTATGAATTTTAGAAGCTGTGCAGAGTTTCAGCTTAGCTGTAGTGGTCTAGTACAGCCATATATATAAGCCAAAACCTCACATATGTAGCAAGGAGGAACAGAGGAAGGTTAAACTCAGAGGAACTCTGAGGTTTACAAATTGTCCCAAGCTACATTTGCCACTGTTGAGCTAAATCAGAGACACCAGGGATGAAGGACTTCTTTAGGTAGTGACTGCTCTGAGTAGCCCGTTCTGGTTCTCAGCAGGACATCCTTTCCCTCTACAACTGGCAGGAGGTTGTAGTGAGGTGGGTGTTGGTCTCTTCTCCCAGGTAATGGGTGATAGGATGAGGGGAAATGGCCTCAAGTTGCACCAGGGCAGGTTTAGGTTGGACATTAGGAAATTTTTTTTTCACCAAAAGGGCTGTTAAGCATTGGAACGGGCTGCCCAGGGAAGCAGTCAAGTCCCCATCCCTGGAGGTATTTAAAAGCCAGGCAGACGAGGTGCTTAGGGCCATGGTTTAGTGGTGGGATGGCAGTGTTAGGTTAATGGTTGGACTTGATGATCTTAAAGGTCTTTTCCAACCTAAATGATTCTATGATTCTCTGATCTCCCAAGAAGTTTGGTGCAGCTGCTGCACACCATTAGGCAGATGGAGAGGACACAACATACATGATGCACTGACCTCGTTCTGGAGGCATGGTCAGCATTGCCCTGAAACAGTCTTCAAGAAAAATGGACCTGCAGAACTGCAGACTTGAGTGTGGTAAAAGGCACCTAGAGAGTCCTACATCTGCCTCAGAAGGACTTGCATGGGAATAAAGAAACTTTGCCCACAGGCCAGGTGATTTGAAGTGATCTAAACCAGGAACGTGTTGTCAGAGTCATGGGAATTTGAGAGCTATATCATTGTTTTTCATATTGAATGTACTCTAACATTTTACTATCAACACATATGTATGTACACTTAAAATAAGATAAAATAACTGAAATCAGATGAAGCTCCTGGGAACAGTATAAGCAAAATTTATGCCAGTTGCTGTGATTTGAGTCTTTGTTCTGCAGTTTCAAAACGAGTGATTACGTACAACCCTATCCAGGAAAGTATTTATATGTACTTTTCATTTTATTTTCCATTGGTGTTAGCAGCTGTTAAGCAAGCATTTAAAACCTAATGTGTGGTCAAGAGCTTTACTGAATATGAATTGCGAAATTGAAGCTTTGGTTACAGTAAAAACCTTGGAAAGCCCAACTGTGAATTAGGATATATGTGGATAAATCTCCAGTGGGGGATAAATTCTTACTCTCTTTCTCACGTTAAATAACAATTTATTCTACCCACTGACTAATTCAAGTGAGTATCAAAAATTGATCCAAATGGCCTAACATGCCTGTACTCCAAACCAGGATTTTCCAGGAAACATTTTGTAAGACTCAAAAACTTAAGGTTTAAAGCAAATTTTGAATATAAGATAATAAATACATGTTAGAAGAGATCTTAGATCTACAGTTGTCATTCCTTAGTTGCATGAAAAATACAGAATGCTTTTACATTTTTAACAAAACACGATTGTTGCAAAATTTCTTCCAAGCAAAAACCCCTCACTTTTATTCTAATGAAACAAAGCAATTTCCAATGCCTGAACTCAAACTAAACTTACACTTTTTTTTAAAAAAATCAAGCCTGCCATTAAATAAAGGGTATATTTATTAAATGTGGGTGTTAGATAATCAGAATTGTAGAATGGGTACAAGCTGTGCTTTTTCACCCTAGACATTTACACCAACTGATTTCAGTTTTCCAGCAATTTAAGTATGAAAGCCAAAAAAAAAAAAACAAACCTTTTTGGTGTAAATCTTGCACTTTAAAGCACATTTTAATTCATGATTTTTTCATATTTGTCATAGAGGAGGCAACACTTAAATGAAAACAGCAGAAATATCAACTTGAATAAGTCGTTAATGGCTGCTTTCCTTTCTTTTAAAAAATAACCCTTTTATTATGTCATAATAATGATTACTTGCAAAGGCTGTCGTTTGACAGTCCCACACAGTGTAGGAGGGGTGAATGAAAGCTGCTTCTTCTGCTTTCAGGCTGAAGCACACAGCAGACTTGCACAAAAAGCAAGAGCTGAGAGGACGCTGTAGCATTATCTCAGTCATTGCTTAATGATGCTCTGAGTTGTTCTTAGATTTGCTTTTATTTTTCAAGGGTTCTTAACAAAAGTAAGCCTCTATTGCCTTCTAGCCCCAGTGAGTCATATTTTGTGCTTTTAACTATTTGCTTCTTTTTGACCTGCGTTTCAACAAACATGCGGCTTGAAGAATGATTATGTTGTTCAGGCAACTATTAAAAAAATCTATTAGCTTGGACTTCTCCTCCCCTGCAGACAGCCTACACAAAGCCACAGACACTATCATCACAGATATTATTTAAATCTCAGTTACATTCTTGAGGTCTGAATGCCACTGCCACTGACTTATGGCAATTTACACAGATGACTCTCTGATCCCTTGCTGACAGGCTAATGGAGTCCACGAAATCCTGTGCAGTGGTTCAGTTGTACTGAATTGCACCTGAAAATACAACCTGTGGATAGATTTTAATGTCAGTGTCCAGTCTTTCAGCAACAGCTTGTGCACACATTTGATTTTATGCATGTAAACAAAGCTGGGGTTTAATTTGGAGCAAAACTAAGTGCCTTAATTTCTTCTCCTACCCTTTGTACTGATAGTATTTCTGTTAACTGATCCACTCCATTACTTATTTATGCTCTTAAAACATTATCCGTTACTATTTTTAAAAGCTTCAGTTTACACTTACACAAAGCACGAGTCTGATCCAGCTCCCACGGAAGTCGCTGTATCTGCATTACCATGGCTATTGTAGGCGAGTACTGAGATTTTACCAGTTGGATTCGCACAGGTTGAGTGTCAGCACACCCCACTCTGTTCACCCTGCAGCCCTAACAGCACCTTTACACCAGCCCTGTCACATCCACCCTCCGGCTTACTTACTGTCTTCCCCGCTGCCCATGTGCAGTACGTTGCCCTCTATCAGCAGTGCAGGATTTTGGTATTCCTATGGCTCTTTTTTTCTAACCATGAAATGCAGTGGAAGCAAAGAGTGGAAAGTGTGGGGAGTCAAGGGGAAGGGCACCCAAGTGAGAACTTTAACCCCTCCTTCTCACAGCTCAGCATTTTACAAATGGCAACCGTTCTCAGCCTTCTACTTGACCAGCAGCCCAGAATACCCTTATTTCGGACCTTTTAGGTACTCTGAAGCATGGGACATAATCCAGCTGGAAGACCATTTCTTTGCAAGGGTGCTGGGCAGGAAGTATCTACCCTGCAACACCTCCAGGTTAGAACCACGCTGTGATGGGACCATATCAGGCTGGAAACATGACATTAACTGCAATGGACTGAAAAACCTTCCTGTGTACAGAGCCACTGTCACAGCTGTGAAGAGCTGATTTTGTTTCTACTTCAACAGCATGGTTTCCCCTGGCAATGGAGGTTGCTGTCACAGGAAGATACAGCGTGGAAGGAGGATATTAGATTGCCTGGTCAAGAAATGGGTGGTGAGACACTGTGGAAACAGACAAAGTGAGAATCTTGGATAACCACTTTGGAAGAGCAAGGCTATCCATTGCCAGCACTATCATGAAGATAACCCTACCCAGTATCGTCTGCACTCAGCACAGGATGCACTCAGCACAGGATGCAGTACAACAGACATCATTGCTGGCTGTAGACATAATGCCTTCCCAAAATGAGAGGGGAGTCCACAGACAAGATGTGCAGCTTGTTGTGCCTATGGGCTCACATGACTATTCAAATTCGAAACAGTATCACCCATCTTTCTGGTGTATCACAGTGTTCCCACAGAAACATTAGACTTAGCAGCCAAGTCTATGATAGTCACCTAGTCCAAAGTTTGCATAAAACAGTACAGCCTACATGACACAGGGAGCGGATACACTCTTACTTTCCATGCCTGTGTTTTTCAGATGGCTGAATGGGAGTTGTTTGCGTTCCCCCAACAAAATCAGCAGCACCACTCTCAGTAACACCTATGTAGCTGAGGCCCACCATGGCACTTAAATGCTTTCTACAGACCTATGGGCAAGTTAACCTGCATGCATGTGACACCGGAGGATGGAGGGCTAATTCATGCTCCAAAGCCCACATGAGTCGTGGTCTACAGATATGTTGCCAGAAGACCCCAGGGGCTAACGTAACAAGTGGAGCTTATTGTGCCTAACCTGTTTGGATTTCTTTCTGTACAAACAACAGTCATGGGCTTCTTGTGTCCACTCTGTAGGAGCTCCAAACCCACTCACACCTCTGCCTAGTGCCTGCCTTACCTTCTTTTGGTTGTGGGTTGTGGGTTTTGGTTTTTGTTGGTTTTGGTTTTTTATTCTCCCTGCCTTCTTCTTAATCAGGATGTCCTCTATGCAGAGTGCAGCCGACCTTATCTTTCTACTCTGAGAGAAACCCCAATCCAGACCCATGCAGTGGATATCAGCCACTTCAACATGTAGGTTAGCTGAGTGTTTTCAAGCCTTTTTACAGGCTGGTATTCCTACAGTCCTGCCCCATCCTTGCCAGGATCTCTGCAGAACACAGAGGGTGGAGTCTGCTGGGAGAGACAGGATGCCTGAAGAGATGTGGTCTTCTGCATTCCTGATCTTCCAGGCCCTGAACCCTTGGACAGCCAAACTTGGTAAAGTCTGGAGTTGCTTCCCAGACTCACAGCTGCTGTCCTGCCACACTGGTGTCCTGACTTTGATGGCATTAGTGCAAAGTAACAAACACAGGGAAAAAGTAGCTCTATTCAGGCATGTTTAGACTGAGAGGTGCTACTTATTATCAATGACTTTAGTGACTTGGAGTCATTGAGAGTTAATATTTGAAAAAGATATGTATAAATCTGCAGGTGGTGATCCCTACTATAATATAGGAGAACTAAAAAAAATTCAAATAAAGGGAACTTGGGTGACCACAAGACTGAAATGGATGTCAAACAAAATAGACTAGGACCATTCAAAGTGGAAAAGAGAAGACTGAGGCAGGACATAATAATAAAAATGTTAAAGGATAACATAGCATGAAACTAACAATATAAAATAATAGTCTTAAATATATCATTTTAAAATCATCCAGAAATGGTGCATAAGGAATGATTATTCACTATTTCTCAGAATAACAGCACCACTCAACACCAAAAGAAACTGTCAGGTAAGAGGGTGAAAACAAGACAGAAATGAAGCTCTTCAGTTTTACTACAATGTCTAATCTGCCTTTGTTGACACTTCAAAACTGAGTGAGAGATGATGCATAAGAAAATAAGCCTTAGCAGCTACATATTGTCACAGGAATGGGCAACTGAAAATGACATTAAGAAGGGTCATGTGAGGCATCTTTACTGTCTTTTGTAAGACGTGGCATGAAAACCAGATGAGGTATTTTTCACCATTATTTAATAGAAGATACCTTCATCTTCAGAGAATCAGGATTTTCTCTTCTGCATGTGCTGCCACTCATATCAGCTAAGTCACTGTTCCCCAAACAACTACTTCATTAAATAATATTGATAATACAGAAGGAGCTGAAAAAGTCACCCTCTGGCATAGAAACAAGCTGTACACTGGGTGCTGTAAAGGCACATGGAATGGAGAAGGAAGCCTTTCGTCCTGCTCCGAGAAAAGGCTGGGCATCCCATTAAGCTTGTTGAATGCCCAGCTGGCACAGGAAGGATGGAGCCGCTGTTATGGAGGGCTCAAGCTTCACCAACTGGCAACAGTTACTGAGAGCAGAGACTGAGAGAGATTTAAGGCAAAAAAAAAAAGTGATGCTATCTGATAAAGCTCTGGAGAATCATTTGACAACAAAGACCAGAGGACCTGAATTATTTTGCACTGGGACAGCATAGGGTCTTTTTATACACAGAGCAATATAACACTGTGAAACATCATATCCTTATTATTATTAATATGGTACTTATGTCAGCACAAATTGGTTATACCAAAATCATTAGAAAAATGTAATATAAAAATGATACTTGCATTCTTATTACTCTTCAGTATGTCATAACAGAAAAGTAATTTCAGGGAGTACATAATAAGGAAATTATATCAAAGTATACAATAAAATAATCTCTTTTACACTTTGGGGACCATAAATAGCTCTCAAAATAAAGCTACCAAGCTTCTGGATGTCAGTTAAAAATCTATAATAGCTCAAGCTAAGTGAAATATTCCAATTGCATTATACTCATAGAACTTCGTATCTTGCTGTCAGAAGCCCTTAATGGAGTCACAGCCTCATCAGCTGCCTATCAGGCATGTGCTATACCTTGTGTGTGTATATATATATTTATATTACCTTATCTCTATATTGCCAAGGTTAGAGCAGAACAACATAAAACACAGTCACTATGGGAAATAATCCCTCTCATGTCCACTAACTCCAGAAACGAGTCTTTGGGTAGTACGTGATAAAGACAACAGAGATCGTTCTAGATATCCTTAAAGATGGAAGGAAAAGGCCCAGACTCCACACAGAAATGAGGAATAGGGTATCAGTTTCAGTTTCAGGAATGAAGGTAACTACAGCATGACAACAGCAGAGTTTGTTGAGTTAAAAACAAGGGAAGAGTGAAGTGGCAAATGCTAAAAGTGATCATATGTATGCCAACAAATATAAAGAAACTGCCATGGAGTTTCTTTATATGTTCAGTTAAAAGGTGAGATAGCAGTAAGGCATTGTCAACAGGAGAGAGAAGACCAAAACTTCTTCACTTGGGTTGGCTTTGATACATTTTTCCTCCTTCACTGGCAAGGAGAATGAGTCTTGTTATTACACAGAGGAGAAGACACTGAAGGTAAAAGCGTGCCCTGTTTCACAATCAATAAAGTTACTGACTTCATTAGAATCAGATTTTTAACCAAGGTCCTCAAAATACATGAGAATATCTCAAACAAGGGGCTGTTCCTTGCCTTTTTTTTTTTTTTTAAATCCAAGATACTGCAGCTAAATTAATTTTAAGTTTAGTAGACAAAACACAGGGCAATTTCATTTAAGTTGGATTGTAATGCAAGGTCTGGAACCTCTGTAAGTGTTATTACCACTGCGTGTTCTGTCTGCCCTAGGTAAAAACACGGAGTAGACCTTTTTTGTCTCGGATTACAGGGGATAAAACCAGCTGAATACAAGATCTTGCATCTGCTGTCATGAAATATTTAACATGTTGCTTGCAGGATTTTGTTTATGGGAAACAAAATAAATGCAGTATGAAATGGATCTTTTCACAGTCAGGCTATTTTTTCACCTGTAATGACTTCAAGGGCCTTTAAAGATCTTGAAAGAGGATTGAGGACTGCTTTTTGCTGTGGCTTTGGGGTTTTTGGGTTTGATTTGTTTTGGGTTTTTTTTACCTACACTAAAAGACTTACAGGAAACAAGTTACCTGATACTACTGTCCTCATCACCACTCTCACAGATAAACTCGCAGATAAAAGACCTTTTTTGTGAGCAAGGAAGCGCTTGTTACTTCTAAAACTTCAGATTACTCTTCATTTCTCATGGAAGAGCATCAAGTTTTTACTAGCATAAAATATTAGATAATGGACATAAGGCTTAAACACAACCTTTAACTTGAACTTTGGTAATTAGCCTCTGTTTTTTCACAACCCAGAGAAATTGAGGCTATTATCTAAAAAAGGTCGTCAGAGACCTAAGAAATGCTTCAGAGACCTTACTTCAAAATTCAGTTTGGAAATAGGCTAGCTAGTATGGACTTTTCTTTTCATATACTGCCTTTAATGTGCAACTCTGGCAATACAAAATTTTCCTTTAGTAAAAATTAGTAATAGCTTTTCTATGTGGGATGTAACATTAGTGAATATTGCTGCATCTTGAATCTGAGGCTCCCTAATATTTTTGTTTTATCTTAAGTTCCATTTTTTAAAAAACGCATATTCACCTAGAATCAGTCTTGCAGAAAACTCAAATAATATTGCAGTATTATAACTGTCTGGAAAAAGTGTAATTCAGTTATCTTTTTACATATTTTATTCCAGTTATTAATTTCAGCTTCTCTTATTTGACACTCCTTTATGGCAATCAAGGCCATGGGCAAATCTGTGACAGACTTGCACTGACATTGCTGGTGGGATTCATTAAGAAAAGCTGAGCACCAAGATAGTACAAAGTCCATGGAAACAAAACGTATTTTTCCAGTCTCCAGAGGCCCAAGATATGTAGCATTTCTCTTTAATTAAAAAATCGGGATATCGCTCTCAGACTACAAGGCTAGTACCTAAGCCAAAGCAAGTTGATGTGACTTCATTGATGCTGAAGCTGTTTCTATCGAAGATACAACTCTGTATTCACACTTTCCATACTTCATGATGTCACCAGAACAAATTTAAGTGTTTTAATGTCTTACGTTGATCAAAGATTAGCTCATTGTTCTTCTTTTCTCTCTCATTCACATATACATACCTACTTATTTCTGTATAAAGAAACTTTTGTAAAAAGTAAGTGAAGAAAATTTGGGGCAGGAAGAGAGGAAGGTTTCCTCCAGGGATTTTATTTCCGCCCCCCTCCCCCCCGCCCAAGTAAAAAGAGAAGGACTGGAGTATTTTGTCCAGTTCTGGGCTCCCCAGTTCAAGAAAGATGAGGAACTCCTAGAGAGAGTCCAGAGGAGGGCAACAAAGATGACTAGGGGACTGGAGCATCTCCCCTAGGAGGAAAGGCTGAGGAAGCTGGGCTTGTTTAGCCTGAAGAAGAGAAGATTGAGAGGGGATCTCATAAATATATACAAATATCTCAAGGGTGGATGTCATGAGGACAGAGCGAGACTCTTCTCAGTGTTCCCCAGTGACAGGACAAGGAGCAATGGGCACAAACTGAAACATAAGAGGTTTCAGTTGAATATGAGGAAGAACTTTACTTTGAGGGTGACAGAGCACTGGAGCAGGCTGCCCAGGGGGGTTGTGGAGTCTCCTTCTTTGAAGATGTTAAAAACCCGCCGGGATGATGTCCTGTGCAACCTGCTCTAGGTGACCTTGTTTTAGCAGGGGAGTTGGACTGGATGATCTCCTGAGGTCCCTTCCGACCCCTGCTATTCTGCCATTCTCTGATTCTGTGACTTTAAATGTGGAAGTAAACCCAGTCTGGGGCAGGAAGAAGGAGGCAAAAGACTAAGAAGGTAATGATGGTTTACTCCTGAAAGGACAGTCAGATAATAGTAAGGAAACAAGAAATAGTGACACGCTGCCATCTTTGTCACGTCTCCCACCATTTTTAAATTTTACAGATTTTTCATTGCAAAAAAAAAAGAGGGGATAATCCAAGACATTAGTCATTAAAGTGCAAGTTCCTTAAAACTGCAGTACCTGAAGCATCATGAATGTAATTCAAACTGTTCTAAGCCTGATGCAAAACCATTTAAACACACTTAAGCAAATTATACTTCAAAACTGTTATTGGTGCTCCCTAGCAACAGTATTAATTGCCTAACATAAACTAAACTCACTGCAAGATCTTGATAAACCAGGCTGTTATTTAAGTACAAAAGAAATTTCAGCTAAAACTCTAGAAGAGCATGCCAGTCAATAAAACAATAGAACACCTTGTACCATGAAAGTCACTAATACTGGGCAGCATATGAAGAATAATATATATATGAAAATTGTCAGTACATTCAGTAAATTAAAATGTGTGCTAATGCTTCAATGAATCAATCCGCCTCCATTTCAAGTGTACCTCAGATGTCAGATTTCAGTGATTTATTCTGGTACATTTGATTCCCTTTGAGACTGCTTGGATTCAGCCTTTAGCTAGCATCAAAACTGCTCGAATTTGGGTCAATATCAACATCCCCCCCCCACTGGCATCATCCCCCCACTGTCCCCACAGCAGGGACAAATAACATGCAACTTTGCACGCTGATGAAAGAGCCACTCAGAGGTGCTACTTTGGGATTCAGACAGGTGTCCATTTTATTTAGATAATGGAGAAGATCACTGCCAGTTTGATGTAGGAGGGATTTGCTGGAAAAGTGCTTAGAGATGTAACAAAGAAACAAATTTCAAGATGTCTACTGAAATGGTAAACGTACTCACTTTGAAAAGGTTTGTTTATTACGATATTTATATCTAGGCTAAAATACTTAACTCCCCAAAGCCCAGTAACACAACTGGATTTTAACACTCTCCTTGTAATTCCTATTTTTACCATAGTTTTTAACTGTGGAAGGATCTTCTTAGTTTTATCCTGTTTTATCCTTTTATTCACTAAGAAGCTTTTTTGTAGCCCACTTCTCTGGGGTCCCTATCCTACTGTAGCACTCCCAGAGCTGTGGCCAGAGCCGGGGAATGCCTGGGAATTCTACCAGGGGTGCTTGAATAGCAGCATAAGACACCCAGTCCTCGGGGTGAGAAAAAAGGCTTCTTCCTCAGCTTCTGAAACAGACCCACCTTTTGGTCCCATCTCCAGGCTTCTGAGAAAATCTCACATTTTTAATGTCACTTCTAATTATGTCCTTGGTTTCTTGTCCGTTAATACCAGATCCGCTTGCTATTAGATCAACTCATAGTACAAATATGACAGCTAGGTGCGAGGACACAACCACATGTCCTTTGGATTACCCAGAACACAGTGGACAGTGTTTAGCTGACTCTGTGTCAGCTACGTGAAGACAGATACCTGATCCAGCAGAAAGTATGATGGGATGAAGTTACCCCTTCAACATTTTTATATGAGTTTGAACCGGCAGAGTGAGCTTGTACTAATTCAGTGCTGTGCATCATGTGAAGGCAGCATCTCAGATCTGGTATTTGAAACCCTAAAGCTGAGTTTACACTTTTAAAACTGCACAGCTTCAGTAACCGCTGAAACATAGTCCAGATGTTGGGAAAGAATCCAGTTGTTTTACACCTGCGTAAAGCACAGGCTAACACTGAGGATGTCCTGAATATAGCTCATTCTAGAAAAGAGGAGGGCTGTTTTGCACACGTATGCCTTTGGGATCTTTTCTTTGCTGGTGTGCGATGCTCACTAATTTTGTGTAGACACCCATGGAAGTCCCTGTACCATAACCACTTATATCTGAGATTACCCATTTATAGACAGGTCCACGTGTGGTGTTGAGCACATAAGCACCAGTTTGCAGGACTTGGACTTCTATGGTGCACTGGCAATTAATGAGGACGTTTTGAAGGGTGAGGGTAACAGGCTATGGAAAAGATCCAAGTTATAAAGACTCAATATTGTGAATTTAGCAAAAAATATATGTAGTTAATTTTATAAGTGTTAATGAATTATCATTGCCTAGAACACACACATGCATTCATTGTAACAGAATGAGCTTGGAGAACAGGACACAGTCATCTCAACATGGGGGCTTGGGTATTTCTGTCTCCTGTGGCCAGGAATAGAGACACACAGACTACCAGGCTGTGTTAATGGAGGTGCAGGGATGGAAACATCCCTTTTCATGTCCAATAGAACATTTATTCTTGGTTATTGTGATTTGGAAATGATTGCAAAATTTATATTAAAAGCATTCTGATTTGGGGCTCCTGAAAATCCATGTATTTACTCGCAATGTCTATAGTGAATTGGCTTTAAAGTTAATTCAGAAAAAACCTTATTATTTCTACAGAAAAGAAATATGGCAAAGGCTGTGGTTTCATCAGATATTTTCCTTCACATCCACGTTTTGACCTGCTTGACTATTCATTTAGAATTCCCAGGCCTTTTTATTATTTGTGTAATCCTGTATGGGAACTGCTATCTACAGGTTTTGAATTTATTATCTTAGGCTGCACAAAAGGGCCATAAGATAACCTCCTCCCCTACCATTCTGTTATGGCTGATAGTGACTTTAAACATTCTAATAATGGAAAAGATCAGAGCTTGTCTGAGCCAGCTGCTAGCTTTTTTAAAGAGTATATACTAGTACTGCAACAACCCAAAGCCAGGAAAGGATGAGGAAAAGAGAATAGTTGGCGGGGATGAGAGGGGGGAGAAAGCAGGGGAGAAGGCAGGCAGAAAATCCTTTTAATATACTGCTACACTTTGGAAAATCAACCAAAGTCTAAAATGAAAGAAAGGAAAATTCAAAGCGACTCTAAAATGTGAAGCTATTTCGAGCCAAACAGTGCCTAGGAAGGCATTCCAACACGACTCGCACTGACAGTGACTAAGCCAGGACTAGCTGTAAGCTTCCCTGCAGCCACATTTGTCCTGTATCGTATGCTTCAAGGTCAGCTGTGAGTGTCACAAAGTGCACGTGTCTCCTTCAAACAACGCACCCTGTTTTATAACTTACTGCACACATTTTTTATTTATCTCTCTGCAAATGAGAGAGATGGCTATGGCAGAAGAAAATTGTTCAGCAGCAGTGAAGGTCAGGAGCTGAACAGATTTGTTTAACAAACCGTCTCAGTACCATCTTTTTAATCCTCTGAGAGAGGAGCAGAGCAGAAGTGCTGTTAAAATTCAGTCTACTTCATTATTAATTTGCCTTTTTTCCTCCCTATTAACTCATACGCTATAATACCTTCCACCTCTGAGCAATGGCCCCGGGCAAAGCCAGGGTCTGGCCTTAAGTGAGAAACATGTACTTGTCTTACAGGGGCTCTCCAACATGATGAGGCCATGGAGCCTCCCGCTGAAGGAAAGAACTGCACATTCCCCATCGACTTCACTCCTGCTGCCCAAACAAACTCTATGGGGAAATGCAGGATATACTCACAGTATTAAATCCATTTTCTATTTCAAACTTGGCACCTACCCACTGTGTTTACATGAACATGCGTACGGAGATGGATGCTTACCATCATCTCCCCAACTCTGGAGAAGAGTAGCATGGCTTTAGCACAGTGCAAGTGCATTTGGTGCAAGTGCAACTGGTTGTGGAACGCACACCGCCTGCTGATACCTACCCGGAGCAAAGCCTGTGTGTAACTGTTGGGATGTCACCAGGACTAGATGAAAAACATTTGGGCAATAGGATTGCAGGTGTTAAATTTATTCTTCCATCCACGGAGTAGAACTATGTACGTAATAACCCACAAAGGACTGCACATATACAATGCGTACATACATAAAATCTGAGAAATCGGTAAAATGTCTCAATTAAAGCATAGGGTAAAACTGACAAGGAAGTCGGAGAAGCGCTGCTATAAATAGCTCATAGTAAAATAACATACTGATTAGGTCTGTCTAGTGCAACCACCTGTACGTGTGAAATAATATCCAAAGCTTTACACTAAAACACTTCATTCTGATGAGTGTGGTAATGGAGGCCTGACAGAAAATAAGACAGCAGAAGTCCCTCGGTGTTATGCGTTTTCTTGGTGCAGTAATTTGGTGAGGGACTTGGTTTGCAGGCACTAAGGGCTCCTGAGAAGGTCAAACTGAGCAGCCACTGGGGGTAGGTTTTCTGCTCCACTGATTTCAGGTGCTTTTCTGATGAAGTCTTCCCAAGCAGCACGGCCTTTCCTCGCTGCAGCTGGCTTCCCCATCTACCTGCAAGCTCTGCCTTCAGTCCTGAGCACACTCCCCCAAGTGACTTTTCTTAGCTTCCATGTTTTCAGTCTCTTTGGATAGGTCTCCCCTCTGAAAAATCCTGTGCACTACTGGGGAAAAAAAAAATCAAAACGCCTTTAAGGAAATTTTCCTTAGCTGATTTCTGGGGAGCAGAAATCCTTACTACAACTAGGGCCATAGACCTTAGAAGGTGAAAAGGAAAGTTCTTATCCTCAAGGCATCCCTCAGGACACACATAAGTATTAGAAATCCTGCTCTGCAAGTATATTATTTTCTCATCCATCCTTCCCTGTTTCTTTTTTTACCCATCCTGAGGGAACTGGACCCCAACATTTCCTTGCAACTCGGAGACAGGTAGACACGTCAGGGTAGGAACCTGATGTGTCTCTCACCGCACTGAACTAGGCACTTATGTAATGTGTGATACGTGGTACTCGCTGTCCTAAACCTTCTCCTCAGCTTCATGCACTTGCTTTTGCTTTGCGAGTGCTGGTGGCTCACTCCTTAAACCCCCCACAAATATACCATACATGAAAAAGAGGGTGCTGCCACTGACACCCACCACGCTATGCAGTGCCCTGATCTTAGACCGCTTGCTTCATCAATGGATTGATGTCAGACTCAGGAACTCTGAGAGTCATGTCCTCTGCCTGCTGGGAAAAAGCCATCGCCACCAACAAAGAGCATCTCCTCCTCCCTCATGGTATGACTGGGACACAAGTTATCTTGCAGCACACACGCAGAATATCTTTCCAAAGTTAACATAAAATTTGATTACCTTTCCAGAACAAGCTATTTCTATTTTTTCCACATGCATGTTGTAAAATCTATGCGCCCAAAGTTCATGTTACAGGCTAGAAAGGTTTCAGAAGCTGAAATCACATATTTTTGTTCAAGGAGCCAGAGGTGAACCCTTACAACCACCCTCTTGTTTATAGTAATGGGTTCGCTTCAGAGTGTGAGCATTATTGTTATTTTTTCAGTGTTTCTACTCAATTACTGTTTTTGATTTAGTTCTCTGATTTCTAACTAGTCATCACACCTGATGGTGACTTCAAATATTTTCAAGAAGTTGAACATTGGCAGCAACCATGTAGGACTGGTGAAAAAGTAAGAGGCATAAATCTTTCTAACACTAGTCCCAGGATGAAAAGTCTGTCCTGGAGACTGTTGGAAGCTGTTTTTTATGCCTTGTTAGAAAAGATGCAGTGGCCTTTTGACACAAAAATGTCTCATTAAAACTCAGACAACCATGAACTCTCTTGATCAGGATTGATTTCTATTTCATTGTGTTGTGCTTAATTGAGGAAAAAGAAGAAGTATAGCAGTAAACCAGCCAAGGGTTATTCATTTGAGTACCATAATATCTGCTCAATCAAGAGACATCTCAGAACAGCTTTTTGTTCTGATTAAGATATATACCTGGTTAAAGGTTTCAAACCAATTCCCACTCAAATCAGTCGGAGCTTTCTCCATCAACTTCAATGGTTGTTGATTAAGCCTGCAGAGAGGATGCTCTTTCATATATGAAAGTGTTCTCAGACCACTCTGTCTTTTTTCAGAGGCAAATTACTAGTTCAAACAGGAGAAGGAGGAGCCTGAGATAAGACATGGTCTGAGAGATTTCTGAGGTAGGAAATTTTTGCAAAGAGGTAAAGACCAGGAGTTATTTCTAAGGAATTCTGAGCAAAGCCCATTTATTTAAGTCAATGTACTTAGCTGTGCATTACATGTGTGCACATAAGCACGCACAGAATAATCAGAAGGTTGGGTCTTATTTGTGTTTGAGAGTGCATTTAAATAAATAAATAAATAATGATGTGGGATAATAAATAAGAGCAGAGTGCTGAAGGATTACAAAAGTTTGTTTGTTTTATTTTTTCCCCACAACTGCTGGTGAAATGAAGGACCGCTAGAGAACTATCACACTAAATTTCCCCAAAAGTCTTTTTAACTCCTCTAGGAATGCTTGAAAAATAGTTAATTTTAAGGAATATTTGAAGAGTTTTGGAGGGGACAGTAAAACCATTTATGTGAACAGAACTACTTTGATAGAGGCATCATTAGAAAAGAAAGTACCAATAGCTCTTTGGTGTCACAGAGACTGCACGTGCAACATATTTACAGGTGTCACAATAAACTGGGATTGCTTTCACAATTAGGTAGCACTGTGGCCTTTTATAACTGTTGTTTTGCTGCATTAATTTCCCTATAAAATTTTTTAGTCAAATGGATGAACCGGAATCCAAATAAAGCTTCATTTCAAAAAAACAACAAATACCAAACCCACCAACATTTAAGACTAGTTAGGAAGCTAATCATGGTAAGAGTCATGCACCTAGAAACAAGATCCATCCATACATTGACAGTTCTGATTGTAAGTAGAGTAAGATTAAAGATGGGGGTCTAACTTTCAAAATTACATTAACTTAAATGATTTAACAGAGCTGAGTCCTTATACTTATTTGGTTTAATTTACTAACTTCTGTTGACTTAAGGATCTGGTCTGTAGATCCATCCCCTTCAACAAGTTGCAAGTCTTTCAGTATTTAAAAATTTCTTCTTTTATTTTTTTTTTTAAAAAAGGAGCGTTTAAATTCTAAAGCAGTTACAGGCCAAACTTTAGCATTTAAGAACCAAACTAGCTAGATTAAAATCTATATGAACTTTCAGGAAGGTCAGAGGAGATAGGAGATAGTACCTATAAGTACAGCTGGCTTACATTACCGGACAACAACATTCTTTGGAAGGTAACTTGGGCACATTGCACACCCCATTCAAAAGCTGTATTCAAAGAGACAAATTTAGACATACAACCAACAATTATCCATAGCCCAAACCCTTCTAACTATCAGTGCACTGCCAACGAGGGCAAAAAGGGAGCAGTGGAGAGGTCAGCTAGCAAACTTTTTAGCAATCATTAAAGTGTGAGTCCTTACTGCTTTTTGCATTGCCAGGTAGGCACCCTACTTCTGATTTTACAGCATTTGACAACCTGTGAAGTAGCAAGTAAGTGTTGGTGAGGTTGAAAACTAGAGGTTATCTTGTAAATGAGCTTAGCAGCAAAGAGGAGAAAAATCATAGTGAAAAGCCATCTTTAAGAACTTGAACTCAAGAATGAAACTTATTGAAATCTTTAGTCTGTCATATTTGAGTCCATTTATATTGCAAATAGACTGGAGGTAGAATTGCTGTGCCTGCACTGATCCAAGCAGGGCAGGTGGATTACAGATCATTGAGGGGGGAATTAGTCAATGCTTACATTTGCCAGTGTTGGTGAATAACTGGTTTGGGTTCTCAAAGGGATGTGGAAATGATCAAAAGCAGCCTTCAGTAGGCTGAGTTACGAGCTATTAACTGGTATGAAATTTGATCCAATCTGATGCTGTAAGTCTGTGCCCTAACTCTAAATTTGCCATGCTGGTTTCCTTCTACTTATATCCTGCAAAAGCCAGAAGCCTGTATTTCTACCACAAAGTCATTGTGTGCCTGAACATGTGAACTAGGTTGCAACCTTCCGATGCAGAACTTGAAGCTGATGGTAGTGTGACCATGACGGTAGGTGGTAGCCATCACCTTTAATAATGTCAACTGAAGACATTCATTCCTAGGTATTCCTAGGACCCAGAGCAACTGCCAAAACATCCTAATCATTGGGCTACACTCTCTTTGTCACTTGATCTCTCTACCTCTGTGAATGCTGTGTTCTTTCCTGCACTTTGACATGACAGTAAGAGGTTAAGTAGAAAATGTCATGATGTAGCCTTCTGCTTGGTTGTTTGGGCACATTCTTCAGAGGAAAGAAGTTTGGCGTTGGATTTGTCAGCATAAAAGATAATTGAACTGATGTTTCACATGTGGTAGGAAGCTTCTAGTACCACTAGGGTACTAGAAAACTCATAAAATTACAAGAAATTTTCTATTTTTATATTTTGGTCAGGATGCTATACAGGCTGCCAGTATATCCACTGGTACATCTACACTGTGCACCTCTGAGAAGCTTCTAGATCCCAACAGGGATTACAAGGAATGAAGCATCTAACTATTAGGACCAAGTAGATCTGTACGTACATAAAGAAAGGACACCTTAGGCAGTTTTGAGATTTGAAGTGAGGAATTACTGGCATTTAGAGACCTTATGTGTAAAGCAGTTAATGAGTGGGAGGATTTCAGATTGCAATTCTGGACTTTGGATCTAGAGTCCACCTAAATCCTATTCTGGATTTGGCCTGTAATTGCTAAATGCCACATCTCTTTCTTTGCATATGTTCTTTCTCTAGCTGATCTTTCTTAATTCAGACCATATCCAGTTTTTGAGTGAGTATCAAATGGCACAATATTAATGTATCCCACCATTGTGCCTGCTCATGCTTTTGAATGGAGAATTAATTTGAACACTGAATATCTTAAAGAATGCCAAGGAAGTCTTGCATAATGCCAGCTTCCAGAGAATTAGTGGGATATGGTGAGAAGAAACATTCTTGGCATCTCGCAGTTTTGATCCCCTTGGCTAAACCCTGTTTGCTTTTAATCATTTCTTAGAAAATGGAAGTCTTTTGCTTGTACGACAAAATAAGCAGAAATTACCAGTAACCTTTAGTTAAATATAGCACATCTGCATTCTCACAATTTTCATACTTAGTCTTACTAATTTTGTCCACCCAACGTTCCTATCAGAATGAATTCTGAAGTTGAAAACATCATTCCTGTTATTGTATAAATTATTAGAGTGTCTACGGGCATATCAGCCCAGCATTTTCAGAGTGCACAGTGCCACACAAAAAGAAAACAAGAACACAATCTCTGTTTCAAAAAGACTGCTATCTAGGTAAAACAGAAAACCCCCAAATCCTACAGTGGATTAATATAGACAAGTCAGCACAAAAACAGTTAGTAACTTTTTTTTCTTGTTTCTGTATACCCAGAATTGTTCCCTTGTCTTTTGTCTCTTTCCAAGTGCACCCTTTAAAGTGTTAGGCCTCAGTATCCCTACCTGCCTGCAGTGAAGATTTTAAATCCTCCATTCTTACCCCAGAATTAGAAAAAAACATCCAAACAATGACAGAGTATTATTGCAACTGGCAAATTGAGATGAATAGTTAATATACCTTAATAAGCAGGTTTTGGTAAAACTTTGGAGACAACTGTAAATACCAATCGAAGTTTAGCCAGCAAGAATTGTACTCTGGCTTCATGGTCCTTAACTCCTACTGCCTCTGATTAATTCATGGAGAATTGGTGCAACAGGTAGCATACAGCCAATCCTTCAGTGTACCTCTGGGTTTAGACAGAAAAAATGGATCATGCTGCTCACAAAGTCTCCTTTTCCAGCTAGATGCAAGACTGAATGCAGAGCAAAATCCTTTCTTACAAGAGATGAAAGAGAAAGGGTCAGAGAAAGTGAGCCTGACAGTACCCTCAGGGAAGAAAGAAAAGAGAAAACCTATCATGGAAGGATCAAAATGGAAATAGAGCTGATGAGCGGAAAGAAGTCTTCATTCTCACATTTTCAAGGATCTAAATGGCTTTTTCCCTTCCCTAGGATTAAACTCTAATGTTATTCTCCCATGTCAATCTAACAGCTCCTGATGTTCAGACTGAAAACTATTCCAGACTCAAATGTGCCATAACGGGTTTACATGACATTTCCAGTCCTCTCTGATATATATCATATATATCACATACATCATTCATCTTGATTTTGCCAGCAATTTATTTACTGTTCTTACCCCCTTCTTATTTGAACAGGACGTCACTGTTTTATTTGCCATCTGTGAGCTCCATATGGTCACAGCTAATGAAAGAAAGTAGTCTAAAAAAGATGACACCATTAAGTAACCTTTGTTTGATTAAATACACAGTCTACTTCTTTTAGACTATCCTTGCCATCACTAAATGTCAAGATAGATAGTCTTCTTGCATGATCTGAAGACCACAGGGTTTGGGGTAGCTGAAAAAAAAAAAAAAGTTGGCTGTTGAATTACAACTCCAGTTAAATTTGCAAAAATATCACCAGAGTTAAAGTTCTTCTGTATCATTATGCTCAGATGCACACATTCATATTAGCATCTTTCCCTGAATCCCCAGCTCCATCAGAAACAAAAAGGAAGTTGGTGGGCCATCACATTTTTTGACTTCTTGACTTAGACACTTGAACCCCTCAGTCCATAGAGTTGCGCTGTGATTCTGTCATCTCATTTATAAACCCACTTGTCTTTGTGAGACGAGCAGCATGGGAATCCGTTGGTGTGCTTTCAGGCACCACAAACACCACTGTGTTTCCAAGCACTTTACAGGAACAAGCAACAACAAACCCAGCTGCTTCTCCCTCTCACTTGTCTGTCTCATCAACATCCTTTGCATTTAGTAGACAATAAAATATTCTTAGGCCTATATCTGCAGCAATGAGGCCTTTCAGACCCATGCACTCTGCCTTCCCCAGAGGAAGTCTTAGCGACCAGAAGAGCATCTGCAAGGTGTCCTGGTGGGGTTTTCCAAGGAAGTTGCTTTTTCTGAAAACTCTTAAGAGGCCAGAATTTGCTCCTGGTATATTTTTACATTTTAAAGATACAGTTAAGTTTGGCTTACATCTGTGAAACACCATTAAAGCTCTGGCAGCCAGAGTCAGGACCTTTTAAGCCAGTGGGTTTCCAAGTTTGATTTTTAGAAATGAGGTTGAAATGTACGCCAGCATTATGTGGCTACAGCACTGCTACTGTACACTTGAATAGTGGTTTTAATGATTTGTTAAAATCCCTAGGGTGTTAGATGAAGTTTTAAATATTGTTTTAAAATACATTAACTGAAAATAATTAAATAATGTATTGCTTTTACAATACAACGAAAAGGGCTATGTAATTAGAATGAGGGGTAATATACAATATTTAATTGTGGCCCTGGTGTTCTTTATAATGAAGTTTAAGTAATTAGTGGGATGATGACTGAGTACTTATTACTTAGTATGAGGTTTGTGTTCCATTACACAAAACATCAATCACTGTTTCCCCATGACAGCTGTTATGGCAAAGTCTCTCTTTTTCTCTTTTCCTGTGACTCTGTTTGCACATGTGTAGAGTTCCCCCAATTTTTGATTAAACTTTTCACTATCTGCCTTGATTGTTTTGACAAGTGAGGCCAAACTCCATTGTGATCTATATAATGTAGCGTGAATGACTGCTAAAAAGGAGATTTATTTTTTCTTTTGATAAAACTCCCTGTATGGAAAAGCATGCTGCAAAAATGGCAGGTTTAACAGACTTCTCAGCATAGCTGTGCATCTATGAAGTTTTCATACTACGCGTATTTATTACAGAATGAAAAAGTCCTTTTTGTGTCATCTGGGAAACCTTTTTACAAATCCCTATTGACGGGTTCTTCCCATACATTCCCCTGCTCTTCAAGAATTGAGACGATGGGAAAACATCATCTGGGATTTCCTGGCCTGATCCTCTCAGGAGTTTTGAAATGCAAAAACTGAGTGTTAGTTTGGTGTTTAATTAGAAGCCAATACTAAAGAAATTCTTTTCTCATCACATTCTTGTTAGCAAAGAGTATGTTTCCTTCAACACTGCCCGAAGTTTCTCCTGTATCCCTGATCAGTCTGAACTATATCAAAATGAGGGCAGGTTGCTCATAAATGGATGGGTTACTTGAGTTCCTGACAGTATAGCCCTTCTTTTTGTGGCTAGGGAAAAGGTAAAGAAGTTTTTTTTCATTTTCCTCTTGCTATATATATCTCTATTAAAGACATGTCAGGGAACAAGCCAGAGCTGGTTTAGTGTCCATGGATTAACTGGCACTCTAACGGCAGTGGGAAGGTATTAATTGGCTCTTCAAAGGTTGAGTATTACTCAGCATTTCATGACTACGTCCAAGAGAACTGTTCTTTGTTTGTCATGTGATATCATGCAGGCCTTGAGGACTGACCATAGCGTTTAAGGTGAACATGAAAAATGACAGCGTCTTCTCGGTAAAGTTAACATGTAAGATCATATCATCGCATTGCTAAGCCAGACACTCCAGGGCATCCAATGAATACTGCTGTCAATTTTCAGTCAGGTTGTTTAATGGCCAGTTGGAGATCAACAGGTCTCAGATCTCTTACACCACACACTAGTAAAGGACAAGCCACGTGTATATGGTATAACAAAAAGAATCTTTACCAGCTGCAACAAGCAACAGCCTGCTGTAATACTTTATAACATGCAAAGACACATATTCAGCTTTAGTGACTGGATGTTATATTGTGAGTAGAGGTAAAGAAAAGAGCTAGGTAATTGCTATCTGTACTGAACTGCCCATAGCAGGGCAACGAGTGACTGTGCTAACCATAACCAACAGCATAAAGGACATTTTAAGACACACAGACCTAATGGTCCAACATCATGGCAATGCCTTTCTAAAACCAAGAAGAACAAGGGGAAAAGTGCCTTTTCTGTAGATGCAAACAGCCTAAATACAGGAAGTTGTTCTGCCCTTTACCTTTTTTTTCCCTTCTGCTGAAGAAACAGTTAAAAGGCTGATTAACCTAAGAATTGTTGTGGCTGTTAGCACACTTGCTCTGAGCTCTGCAACCTTCAATTTTTTTATAATTTTCGTCTTTTTGTTTGTGTGTCTCTATTCCACATTCAAGGAACAGTGAAAGACAACCTTCTTGTACAAGAAGGCATTTTCAAGAGACAAATGAGACGTAAATATTACCGGTTTGAAGCATAGAGTCAGTCCTGAAAATATGCTGATCTGCAGTTGCTAACTTGTTTGAGATGGGCAAATGCATATGGAACCTTCTCTGACAAGCACTGTTGTGCTCAGATTGTCTCATACAGTCAATTTCATTAACTTCAAACTAACTTTGCAAGGTGCTGGGACCCCTCCATTCTTATTGATTTAAAATAGGTTTAAAGCATATGGAATACAGGAAACTAATGAGATATAAGGTGAAGGAAGAATAGACCCAGGAAGAACACTGGAGGTGAAATGAAAAAGGAAAGTATTAAAGAAGGGAAAAGGGAATAAGGCATAGGGCAAGTTTAGTTTCACCTAACTTTAGTCACCTAAAAGCTAGATGTGTGCCCTGTGTTAATTGTCCAGATTTTCTCCATAGTCATGAAGAGAAAGTGAAACCTCCACAGAGATATTAATTTCACAAATCTTGGAAAATTATTTTAGGAAGGAATGAATTGCCCTTCAGGGCATCTGTGTCTCTTCACTGAGTTTAAAGGAAGTCTAGGGAATAATAGGGAAACCTTATCTGGGAGATAAAGGCATTAATTTGAAAGAAAAGAAATCAGATATAGAACAGAACAGCACATACCACTATTCTAAAGATAAACCAGTTATAAATTGGTCAGATTTGTTGATTTCTTTTAGGTGCTTTACTGAACTCTAAGGTATAAAGTATTTGAAAGGCTTTTTCATAGAGTAACACTAATAACTTTTGTTTCTAGCTCCACTCATTTTTAATCAAATGAACCTAAGTGTTTTGAAGTACCTGAATGCTCATATACAGAAAATAAACCAGCTGTTATGTGCTAGAAGCACCTCACATGCAGTCATAAGCATTTACATTATCACCATTTAATCCGTGGTAGGTGAATCCCGTAAGACCGGTAAGTCCTTCATTGTGGGCTATAACCATAGAAAAGCTGAAGCTTCTAAACGAGGATTTTGATCAAACATAATATTCCTTTACATTATTTAAACCTCCACGCATTTGTAGACATATTTTCAATTTGATTTCTAACAGCCTCCTCTGCAGGCAGTACTCTGCAGAATTGTTCCCATCTGAAACATCAGGTGCATCATTCATTACCAATAGATGTCTGTAAACAGATGCGATGAATGTGTCTGACCACTTGCTATTTAGATGCTCCAATGACTAACTTTCAAGCATCTGGGCAACAGCCTGGCATGAAAGACTCAGAGGTGGAAGCTTAAGAAGAGGTGTCAAAAAAAAATTCAGTAAGGAGCCACCTTTATCTAACCACTAGGGAAGGGCATGAGCTGGGGAGTAGAAGAGAGTGTGGTTGGACTGGGTAATGGTCAAGGAGGCCAGAGACAGGACACAGGGGAAAGTAAAATGTTCCCCCTGAGACTTGTGATCATAAGGTCATACTGGGAGGAAGTGTGGAAGTGAGTTTAGAAGCAGAAGACAGCCCTGCGACAGCCTTGGCCTGACCACCTGCACTTCAGCTCTCTGGTCCTCACAGTGAGGGGTTCACCATGAGGGCAGCATGCTTGCCTTTGGGACTTCCTCTTAGAGCTGCTCTCTACTGATTGTGTAGCTAACATTGCTCCCTTCTTTCAAAGTATGTTTAAGTGCCACCTAAGCATCTTGGCCATTGGTTTGATTCCAGCATCTGCTGAACTCTTGATGGGCATGGGGTGGGAGCCTGTTTCTTCTCCCTTGTCAGTTTGAGGAGTTTAAAACCTCTGTCTCTCCTCCCTTCTGCCCTAAGAAGACACTTGCAGGTTAGACTGAGTGCAGGAAGCCTCCTCCCCTCCTGTTGAAGATACAACATTTTCTGGGGAAAAAATGAATCAAGATTTCTATAACTGGAAAGGAAGAGAACTGGAAAGGAAGAGTCAGGTGAGAAAGGACAGTTATCTGCTTGGCAACTACAAGCCTATTTGGCAGGGAAAAAATTCCTACTTGCCATGTCTTGAAACAGCTTGTACCCATCCCAAACATTTCCTTTCTGGGTGAACACCCTGTTAACTAGCTGAGGAATCAAGAGTTTTCTTCTGCCTTTTCTTTCTGAGCCTTGAATTTCTGAAATGAACTTTTAGCAGATCAGTAATCCCTAACTAACTCTAGGAGAAGGGCTAAAATATACATGAATATTTTCTCGGACATGGCCTCTTTTGCAATCTCATCCATGAGTGGTTCAAGCAACTGATGTTTGTTCCAGCTGTCCAGCAGTGTGCTGCTCCTCATCTCCAGGAACAGTACAGCCCTCCAGCAACAGCAGCACGCGTGCTCAGTGGGGAGTGCTGGACCCAGGTATCAGCTGAAAATGTCGGAGTGCGCTCTGGGATGTGCTTACGGTGTACAACACATTACATCCAATGCTATTTGGAGGCGTTAGGTTCACAGCTCATGCATTACAAATATTCTGGGCATGTGCAATGAGGCTGCCTGGAAAAATTTAGCTTACTGAGCACTTCCTAAATGTCACACATGCACTGTACTAATCCTTGATACACAGACATTGCTCCATGTCAGAATACGCAGTGAGAGCTTATTTTGGTTTCCCATCCCAAGGCACAGAAGTCTCCCCATGTGGCAAATAGGCATCTAGCAGAGACCTGACTGTTCCAGGAGCAAGCCCCACAACATAAAGCATTGCGCTACGTGCATGCAGCTAAGTCCTCTTCTAGACTTGGACCCAACTGCCTATTCCTGTTCACTAAATAGTGACATTCTCTATCTTGTGTTTGCTTTAATGGCTGTGAAGCATGAATGTAAAATATTATTCTGATTTGGTGACCTTTTGCATTGATTTTAGTGTGGTATACACAGGAGACAAAGGCTCAAGCCACTGGTCATTGAGCCTCACTCTGGTTTTAGTTTCCCCTGAATAACAGCATTTACTTAACTAGATTGGTTTGTGATAGTCAGGATTAGTTTCCCAGGAAATAGAACTTTTCTATTCCACGTGAAGTCCCTGAATAATACCATGAAGCTGTGACCGGACTAAGTGCCGTGACTAACAATGGTAAGAGCAGAAAAAGCAAAATTTCTCAGAGAGATAACTGAAAAGCAGTTCTTATTACTCCTAGTCCCTTAAAGACATTATATCACCCATCAACATTATATTTCTTGTTTTTGAGAAGTTCATAACTTCAGAAGAAATCTTATTACATGTAATTTTCTCTCTTACTGGTTCATCAGGGTCAAGGATGCTGATACTTTCTCCATCCTGACACATTCTCCATCTCCCTCTGTTACAATTGCCAGTAAGATGAATTTAGCAATCTTTTCTGTACTTGCACAGAAGACAGCAACTTGAGGACAAGAGGGAATGAGTGGTGACTCTGCAGTCATGATGTCTGCTTATTTCCCTAGGCCGAATTTAGCCAAGCTGATTCCTCATATCCACCATATTAGCTTGTTAACTTTGAACCGGCCTCCAAAACCTGCTTATATGCCTGGCCTCTTACCTCATTTCAGACCCTCCTCAAAAGTCACTGAAATATTAAAGCATACTTTTAAAAATAAAGGAATGTAAAAAGGCCAGTATACAAAAATGCTGTGCCGTATCATTCATATCTACACAGACACCTTGGTTACCCTACAGCATCTAAAATGTCATGACACATGTACATTCACTTATGATTGATCACCACATGTCCAGGTTAGCTGTCTGAGACAGTTACCCTTCATAACAAGCAGAGGCAAATAGGCACCCCCAACAGGCCAGTCATTCTACCTGCTTTAGACACTTACCTAAGGGAAAACAAACCTCTCAGTGGGCACTTGCTTCTCTCCACTGATCGGAAGGGGAGCCTAAGGTAGAGAGGTCAGGCCTTCTGTTTAACTTCTAGGTGCTTATCCTAGGACAAGTGAATCCCATCTCAAATCTTAGGTCAGTCCCATTCACATTTGAGTTAAAAGCTCCTTCATGAGTAATGCAACAGAAATAATAACATTTGGGTTACCAGACTGTCAGAACTGGAAAATGTACCTTATCCTGTGCGTTCTAGGCAGATCCTGCTCTTACATGCATTGGTCAAAATAGAAATATAATCAGTGAGAATGGAATGAGTCTCAAAAAATATTTACATTCCTGACTAATGCAACCTGCACAGTGTAATACAGAGAGCTAATTGCAGAACAGTCCAGCTGTTTCATGGCTTCTTACTGAATGGGAATGAAATTAAACAGTTTGCAATAATTTACTAAAGCATAAAATTGTTTCAAAAAGCCCTTTGGGGACTGAAAAGAGATCCTTTTCCTTGTTTAATGTGTGGAGGTTATGAGCATTTTGGTAACCACCTTGTTGAGCTCATCAGGGGAAAATCCAGGCCCGGGTTGTGCTCTGAGTCAGAGAAGGGGCTTTCCATCCCAAGACCACCACAGATCAGGCAAAGCTCCTTTGAGACAGTGCTGGTATTTCTGACTTACTTCTTCTTGAGCTTTAAAACTCATCCACTTTACTATAATTAATTAGTTCCATTTCATTCATTATATTATAAGCACAGAGAAATTATTAATGTGAGTGTGGAGTTAAGATCAGGCCATTTTTGTGTAAAATGCAAGGTGCTTGTCACAGTGGGTTTATACCTTTATAAATGGCTTGTGTTCCTAAAGCAGACACTGAAAGGATTAGTGTACTTTTGAAATTAAAAACAATGAAACTAACCAAAACCCACCCAGATGAAAAGATACTGTTGGCTGGAATCAAAGTAGCAAGAATCAGGTCTATTAAGGAAATCCTCATGCTATAAAACTAATCACGAGAGGTTTGGGTTTGCACTTTTGCATTGAACTGAGAACCGAGAACATTGCAATAGGAAGGTCTTTGCAAAGCTAATTTTAAAATGATGGACAGTTTGGAGAATGTTCAGCTATAAATAGACTAGAACGGAAGGTCAATAGGTTTTGACCTGCTCTGTGCCTTCTTAGCCATATTTGCCCTGCTTATAAGAAAAGTCATGTAATATTTCCCCAACCTTTTGAATCAGAGTGTGATCTAAATCTTAATAAATTAATTTGAGAATCTCATACTGTCCTGCCCACGTGGTGAGTTGCGAGATGGGTGAATGTTTTTGATCCCCCAAGGTTTTCTGTACTGAAAAAGCCGATCTCTGCTCGGCAGAGCCACATGGCTGGTAGAATCATGACAATGACTCAGAGGAACAATCTAATTGGTAACTTTATTAACTGGCAAACTTAACAAGCGAACAAGGGCAATTTGGCAATGGAACTATTTTTGGCACAACCTGTCACAAGTTGTCCAAAACTTGTGTGTGTGAATATATGATAGAGAAGTGGAGAAAGAGACAAGCGAGAAGAGAAAAGGAAATAAGAGGATAGAGAAAGGAGAGGTATCATGACCCTTGGATCCCATGTTGTCTTCTTGGGGCAGAGTCTGTATCCATACGTGGTGGGTCAACAAGGCAAAACATGTGTGCTCCTCCTTATATGGTCTCATTAGGCCAAGATCACCCTTGGGGTGGCAACTGTCTTGCTTCTGTGCAATCAAGTGTTCTAGAGAGTTCTCACATTGGGTGAGGGGGTGTTGGTGGGGCGGCGAGGATCTTTGGTGATCATGTGTTCTGTTTGTGAATACCTGTTGACCGGCGCATGCTCCAGTTTTGTGCATCAGAAGAAGCCAAGGAGGCAGCCTGCTGCCCCACCGTGCAGGGCTCACCCCACCCCTCCCTGGACCCCCACTGCCCGCATCAGTTTTTTGAGACAAGGAAATATCTGACTGCCCAGTCGGTCTTAGTCACATACTCATTGCAGTTGATTGGAATCAATCTTTACCTGGCTCTTCCTGAGGCATCCTTCCCCAAGTCTTACTTTCAAAGATGTCACCTTGCTGGCACAAGGTTCAGAAAGGAACAAGCACATTCCGAATTTCACCAAGCATGGACCAATTTGCTTTCAGAAATGAAATCACACTTTTTACCTGGCAAGGAATCCAGACATACGAAGATTCAGTTCAGCTCCTTCTGAGATCTGAGATGTATACAGGTGAATGCAAAGGGTAACGTTACAGCAGTGTAACAAGTAACCTCTCATCAGTTGAGCTGTGGTAACTGTCAGCATGCATAGTCCAAGGCAATTGCAACAGTGAAATAAAACATTTTAATTTAAACTTCCCTGAGAGTATGGAAGATCATCACCCCGCATCTCAAGACCTGACATGTAGGGTGTGGGAGATGTGTTAGATTCAGTTCAGAAGGGTTCACTCTCTTATCCCCCTGAGTATACTGAGTACCTGACCACAGCTGGAAATCTGGGCTAGGCACTTTCATTGCCACGTCTTTTATTTCTTCGGTTCATTAGTTTGTATAAAACTACCAGGCAATACTAATTAGACTGCTAAAAAAAAAGAAAGAGTAAGGAAAGATTAGGAGAGTGCACTGCATCTTGTAACATCATGATCAGTTAACTGTGAAATTACTGCTTATCACCACTATACATTTTCTATTACCCTATGGACATTTTCAAACTCAGTATGTTGCTGGCGGAAAAATAAACTTTTTAAAGCTGCAGGTTAAAGTCAAGGTTAAGCAAATATGTATGTATGTATTTCAAAGTAAAAACAAATAAACCAGAATATTTTAGTTATATTTTTGTGTCATAGGAAAATTAATTAAATTCAAGGACACTATTTTCTTAAGATGATCATTTGAATAAACAGAAATTTGCATTAAGAAATCCAGGCATTCTGAACTCTGTCCTACATGTATGTATTAAGAAGCTCTAAGAAGAGTGTCTTATCAGCCCTAACAAACAATTCCCCCTGCACCGTGTGCAGCTTGGCCAGGCTCCAAATCCTGTCCCAGAGACTGTATTTTCCAGTGGATATAAAAGGATTATATTTCTCCTTTAAGGGATACGTTCTGCACATGATTAATTACCACAGGGATGTGATATTGATCTAGTCAGAAAACTGTATTCTAGAACCAAGATTAGGAATTGCTAATTCACAAAAAATCCAGTAATTCATTAAAACGAAGATCCAGGGGTTGTTAATGTATTTCTTGCAATAACATCAATCATGATAAAACTGTGATGTTTGATAACAGCACAGATGACATACGTGCTTACACAGAAATAATTTGTTGACTTTCGTACAGCACAACTGAGCCAACATTTTAGTACTGCCAAATGTCTTAAAAACAAGAAGCAAACTAATGTTATTCCACAGTAAACATCTTAAAGAAATGAGATAGCTAAATTTCAAAAATACATAGCTATTCACTTTTTAAAAGCCATTCTTCTTTAATAGCAGACATTGTAATAGGTCATTTAGTATCTATAGCTGTACTCTTAATTTTTGAAACATTTGTACAGTTATGCAAGATATATGAGCTATAAAGATGTCATGATGCTGTTATAGGAATTAGCATATAAATAATGAAAAATAAAAGATCAGACCACGTCTCAAAGTTTTCACATAAAGTATCATCAAATTACCTCACAATGGTTTACATAACAACAAATCTATTAAACTATATATCAGAGCCTAAATCTTGTAATAGGAGGTAGCAGTCTGCAGGAGAGAGGAAAGAAATACAGTAATAGCACATCTAAATAAAGAATATTAATTCAAGAATGGAATATTGTCCTGGCCTTCATTTTTAGTCTGATTTAACCCCTACTGAAGTTGATGAAAAGATTTCCAATCACTCAGTGGAAACTGGATCGGTAACTGTATCCCTTAGTAGATGTGCAAACTAAAACAGAGTTATTGGCATAAACCAAAAGCCAACAGAATAGATGCTGGTGACTTCAGCCCCAGACAAAATGCTCAGAACCTCCCGTTAATAGCCATGACAGTTAATAGTGTGCTACTTAGGCTACCCAGAGCATCAAAGTTTAATAGGGCAAATAGCCATGATGTGGCCACTCTCATATGTACATTGCTTAATTACATCTTCTAACAGCATTATATCACATAAGCAGCAACTTTAAAATAATTAACATGGACGCACAAACTTGGTATCCATTGATCACATAGCACTTGTATTCTTATAGGTTATCTAGTCTAACTAAATTACACTCATTTTATATATATATATATACACACACACACATATATATGTGTGTATATATATATATATATAATCATAGAATCACTTTGGTTGGAAAAGACCTTTAAGATCATCGAGTCCAACCTTTAACCTAACCCTGCCATCCCACCACTAAACCATGTCCCCAAGCACCTCATCTATCCTTCTTTTAAATACCTCCAGGGATGAGGACTCGACCACCTCCCTGGGCAGCCCATTCCAGAGCCTGACAACCCTTTCAGTGAAGAAGTTTTTCCTAATATCTAGCCTAAACCTGCCCTGGCGCAACTTCAGGCCATTTCCCCTCGTCCTATCATCCCTTACCAGGGAGAAGAGGCCTACCCCCACCTCGCTACAGCCTCCTTTCGGGTAGTTGTAGAGGGCGATAAGGTCTCCCCTCAGCCTCCTCAGTATATATATATGTACTATATATATATATACTGGTGTTTTAGTCATGCCTTTTCATAGGGAAGCACATCACCTCTTGCAACAGAACTGAGCAATGGCATCCAGGTTCAGCAATGTTGGACACTTCTGGGACAGGAGATCCTAAGATGGAGATCCAGCAACCTGGACAGAGATGGGGGCTCTTGCCACTAAACTCCACCTGGGCAAGAGGCTTTCCCCTCAACATTAAAAGCCAATTTACTTTTCATAACAGGAATTGTGGTATGTAAGATGCCCAAACAGATAGCAGAGGCACGTAAGTTTCTAACCAAATACCAGAGCTTGGTATTTTTAGTCAGGATTTAAAATCTTGCTCTGCTGAGTCCCCTGACTGCCTCAGCAGCATGACACAGACACATGAGAGAGGGAGCAGGAATCACTGCTCTTATCTGGTATAGCTCATGGGTATGAATAGGGCAGGTGATAGGGTTTTACCTTGTCTTTTACTGGTCAGATGGGGTTTTTTTGCTGGGATCAGGATTAAGTGTGGAATATGCAAATTCCAGTTACAGACATGACACACTGGGAATGGAGGAATGTTTCAAAGGGCCATGTGCTCTTTAAATGGAAATTGTAAATGGGAAAGAATATGATTCTGAGAAAGGTAAATAACGAGAAGTACTTTATGCTGTGCAATGTAAAGGGTATGAGACGACATAATCACTGTTAAAAGTGACCCCATTTTTATTTCTTTTGACATTTGTGCATGTTCACTCAACTGAAAGGGCAGACAGATCAAGAGCATTGCAAGCCAGTGTCTAGTGCCAGTTACACAGCTACGGCTTCACTGAAGTCTTGCCAGCACGTATGAGGGGCTTAGGTTTTTGAATGGGATCATGTGGTTTTATTGACTTTAGCCTTTGCAGGCTAGCCGTGAAATAGTTTTGGATCAACAACTGGAAGAAGAATTTAGCCACTAGCATCTTACAGCAAATCACTGTCCTCTTGTATTGGTGTCAAATAAAGAAAAGCAAAGGGTGCTAGATACAAATCTAAGAGCTTAGTTAACACATCCCTTATAGAATGGTTTTCTCAATAAACTATCAATCAAGTGTATTTACTATGAAAAATCACCTCAGTCTTAGCAAAAATATTAATGTATATTCGTGAGATATTAGGGAAAAATAGCATTGATAAATCTCTTCAAACCATTAGTATAGCCCTTCTGTTTTTAATGTACTCACAAGATAAATGTGATTTTTTTAGTAACTGATATTTTTATAGATTCTAGAATAGCTTCTGAGGTGAAATATTATGAAATATTACGCACTTTTTGGAAATAGCTCACCCTATGTGTTTACACCATCTCACTAACTTTCTGTTGTGCAGTGCATGTTATTGTTCTTACATCTTATTTCAATTATTTATGTGTTGTAGGAAACAATATTTAAAATAGTATCTAGAAAAAAATATTTCCAAAATGGCTGGAGGAACACCTTTGATGTAAATTTCTTCTGTATTATTTTGTGCAAGCAGTCATTGTGCTTCCATTTTCTGCATAGGTGCTCAATTACTGCATGTTTACAACTAAACCAATATAAAAACTTATAAATATCAGAGCAGTAACTGTATGAATTTTATTTTCAGAAATACTGAGGATATTTTATTTATCACATTGAACATAATGACAGTTTCACACCTACTTTAAAAAATGGATGAGCTTGCATTGCACTTAGAGTTGCTTCAAAAATTTAAAGGTGTAACTGTAGAAGGAGAAAAAGAAAGTGTGAATTCATAGGAAATTTAGACAATAGCTCCAGAAAAATACTCTCTAACCTGTCCAGATCTCAGAAATAGCCACTAGGCCAGAGTTTCTCTTACATTTTTAAAAGATAAAGCAAAGAGTCTAAACTGGACAGGATAATTGGTCTCAGATGGAAAATGTGACACAGAAACTAGCACTAGTAAAAAACTGGGGAAAATTACTTGAATATTTTGAGCATATAGCTTGAAAAGAAAAACATAATGGATAAACCCATACTGTCTTTTGAGTTTAATTATGTCCAACACTTATAGGTAAATCCTCAGTTTCTTACTTGGGCAAATACCTCCTGCAAGGACTGGAACTTAGCCAGAACAAGGACATGCTCACAGCTGAACTGATTTCTTCCTCTTTTCTGTGACAATGATACATCTATGTGAAGGAATTAATTTTCAGTTTATGGAATTCTTTCCCAATTTTTTATCATGACTGAAGTCTTAGGATGTTTGGCCCCTCTTTCCTCTCCCCTGCCATCCATTTCTACTAGCAACATCTAGGAAAATATCAGGATAATAGAAATGTAAACCAGCATTTTTTATGATGTCTCCAAAATGAAAAAAATAAAGAAGTTCTTTGGGGTCAGACCTTATAAACATTCAGTAGCACCAAGCTTATGTGCAAGTCAAGTTCAGGTAGCCCAGTTTAGGCCACATCCATACTAGTAAACAAAACAGGACAAGGCCTGTTCCCTGAATCTGACATCAAATTATGTGATGTAAACTGTAAAATCAAGAGAGTATTTCCATATCCTGTTTTGAGAGAGAGAAAATTGAGCAGCTGATGAATAGAAATGCATTAGGTCAACTCATGGCTTTCCCTTTTTAATATAGCTATTCAGTTAGCATGTATCATAGAATCATAGTATCACAAAATCATAGAATCATAGAATGATTTGGGTTGGAAGGGACCTTTAAAGGCCATCTAGTTCTGCACCCTGCCATAGGCAGGGATACCTTCCACTAGATCAGGTTGCTCAAAGCCCTGTCCAATCTGTCCTTGAACACTTCCAGGGAGGGGGCATCCACAACTTCTCTGGGCATTCTGTTCCAGTGTCTCACCATCCTCACAGTAAAGAATTTTTTCCTAACCTCTGTCAGTTTAAAACCATTACCTGTCATCTTATCACTGTACTCCCTAATAAAGAATCTCTCCCCATCTTTCCTGTAGGTGCCCTTTAAGTACTGGAAAGCCAGTATAGGGTCTTCCCGGAGCCTTCTTTCCACTAGGCTAAACAACCCAAACTCTCTCAGCCTGTCCTCATAGGAGAGGTTCTCCAGCCCCCTGCTTATCTTTATGGCCCTCCTCTGGAGATGTTCAGGCAGGTCCATGTCTTTCTTATGCTGGGGGCCTCAGGGATGAACACAGTACTCTGGGTAGTGGAGCAGATGAAAGCAGATGTGAGAATGAGAGCAGATGTGAGGGGCAGAATCACCTCCCTCGACCTGCTGGCCATGCTTCTTTTGATGCAGAACCAGGATATGGTTGGCTTTCTGGACTGCAAGTGCACATTGCCGGCTCATCTTCTGCTTTTCATCCACCAGTACCCCCAAGTCCTTCTCCACAGGGCTGCTCTAAATTCACTCATCACCCAGCCTATATTCAAGTTTGGGATTGATCTGACTAAGGTGCAGATCCTTGCAGTTTTGTGTTCAACAAGTAGGCCTTGTTGGACTTCGTGAGATTTCCGTGGGCCCCACCTCTCTATCCTGTCAAGGTCCTCCTGGATGGTATCTCTTCTCTCCAGAGTATCAACCACACCATTCAGCTTGGTGTCATCCAGAAACCTTCTGAGAATGCACTCAATTACACTGTCCATGCTCCTGACAAAGATGCTAAATAATACTGGTCCCAGTACAGAACCCTGAGGGACACCACTCATCACTGGCGTTTTTTCCAAATTCTATCAAATCCTCTCTGAGCTGTGAGTAGAAGAACTGCAGATGAATGGAAAATATTGAATATAATAAGCCTACACAGCAGGGTCACTGTTTTGGGTTTTCGGTTGTTTTTTTTTTTTTTCCCCAGTGTTTTCCTAATAACACTCTATTTGGTTTTGAATGCTGCCAAGCATTGAGCTAGTATTTTCATACAGCTATCATAGCTCCAAGTTATCTTTCCTGAGTAGTAGCTAGTCAAGATATCAACACCTGAGATCTTAATTAAGGATTATCACATTTTCCTTGTTTATATTGGATTTTATTCATCATTTTATTACATTGTGATGCAACTTTTGTTAATCAATTCTCTTAGTGATATGTCTCTTTAAAACTGTCACCTCACTATTTTCTCTTGTTTCCAGATCATCTGTGAATATATTGAACAGTTGTAGTGGGGACCTCCATTTCCATTGAGGAATAGTAGGTCAGGACCTCCCTGTACTGGGAAAGCAGACCATTTATAACTGCCCTGGTTTTCTATATTTAAACACGTTAGAACTTTCCCTCTTAATTCATGTGAGTTATTTCTATAACAGTGCTCGGTGAGGACTTGACAAAGGAAATCCATGTAGCCTGTGATCCTTTTTGCTAACAGAACTCTTTTAGGCTGTCATCTTATTTCTGGCTTAAGTGCTTTCTTGGTCTTTCCAACATATCTTCATAAGTAATAAGTGTGTTATGTGAATATATGATGTAAAAAAATTTTACCCTGTGGTTCTTTTCTGCATCTTCTTTTTAACAAGAAACATTTCCTCATGCTTTTATTGTCTTCTTTTTGATGTTTGCTATGACAGCAAAAATGCTGGATCTAAGTACTTTATAAAAAGAGCTTTTTAGTAAAAGAATTTGGGTGCTGCTCAGGAGCAAGCCAGAAGTTGCATGTCTTCCTACATGCTCCCTGACTAGTTGCCCTACTGAGCATCCTAAAAATTGTCTAAAAATTTAGTTTCAGCATTGTCCCCAGTTGAGATGTGCCCTTTCAACAGGATCATAGCCAAACCTTTTGTCATCCTTCTGTTTCTTGGCCCTTTGTTTTGATGATTGTTCTGAGTGTGTCACAAAAATCATCGTCATCCTAGTTGTATATTACAAGATGTTATTAGTAATAGTAGATAGTAATATTGCTATTACTAGAGAGAAAAGAAAGAGAAAAAGAGAAAGACAGAAGGAAATAAGGAAAAAAGGAAGAAGGAAAGAAAGGAAAGGGGAGGGGGAGAGAGAGCGTGAAAGAGAAAGAGTATGAGAGAGAGAGGGGGAGAGAGAGAGGGAGGAAGGAAGGAAAGAAGGAAGGATGAACAAACGAATGAATGAACCTATCTATCCTGGAAATATCATTTGGATTCCAGAAGTTTTTCACAGTTCCTGAAGAATCTAAAATCCTCCTCCCTTCTCCAGTGTTTATGCTGAAAGTCTCAGCAGTGAGGCTTTCCCTCTCCCTTTCTTCCTCCTCAACACTGTGAGGGCTGCTAGCCTGGAGTTGGGATTGCTCAGCAGCATCTCTAAAGATACTGTGGGAAAAATTCTGTTTCCCTGGAGGACCCAGCTCTGGACCCTGCAACCTGCCCAGGGGATGTTCTTAGTGGGGGGTTCTGTAATGTGACAGGAGAAAACCAGAAAAAAGCTAACATAGCCTTAGACCATGCAAGTTTGATGACACGGAATAATCCTGGGGAGAAGAGCAAGTCTCTCAGTCCTTTAAGTAAGCCTGTGCCAAGCATGCAGAGGGACTTTTTTGTGATACATGAAGAGAGTCGAATGTGCTACCAAGACAGATGGCTTCTGCAAAGTGGGTGGAATACAATTAGAAAGTGGAATAAACCCAGAGTAGTCCCCTAATGTAAGTGAAAAACTGAAGATTGGGTACTGCATGGTAAACATCAGTGAAATAAGGTGTTTTCAAACAGAGGGTCTGGGTGGAATTTTAACTACAAATATTTTTGCAGTTCTGAAGGAGAAACACTTTCTAATTTAGCAAAGGATCTGAACGAAGGGAACAACTGTGGCAAAACAGAGTGTGAACACAGTAGATCCTGCCAAAAGAGAAATCCTTGAGGGAAAAGGAGGATGAAGGTGAACTCTCAGAGTTTTTATTGGATTAGTTCCAGTATAGTGCTGCATGTTGAAATGAACAGCAGCGAGGCTTGAAACAATTTCTGGTCAGGAATCTGGATTTGTTTTCTCAGTTCCACAATGCTACAAATTATGAACAGCTTTTATGTTATGTTCCTTAGCTGCGCCTCACTAAGTAACCATTTGAGTTCTATAATAATTGCAAACTCAAGTGACTTCATTATTTTTAAACTCTTTTAAACTCAAATCTCATTGACCAACTATGTAAAAACTCTTCACTATTTTATTCACTCACTGGAGACAGGAACCCTCAATAAGTTAACAAGAGTAAAAACTTCCCTGCTTTATGGCGTTGCAACAACTGAGTCAGAACAAAATGTCAACAAATGCAAATGAAAGAGAAAAACAGACTCAGCTGTGGAGAAGGTTAGGAGAAATGTGTTGCTCCTCCCATTTTCTATCCGACATGTGTTGGAGGGTCCCAGTGCTGGTGACAGACTGAGAAACCCAGGTTCTTTGGAATTATCACCCTTTTCACATACCTGTGACGATGCCAGGCACCTGCAAACCGCTGCAAATCAGTTAGCCTCAATGTAAACCAGAACTAGAAATCCAATTCAGTGTTTTAAATCAATGAGGAAGCCTTGCCAGATGTCTTTAGCTCTAAACCTCATTTCTTTGTCAAGAGGAAAATCCAAGTCCAAAGAATTGTATGAGGAAAGTAGAAAATAATCCTGATCAGTGTGACAGCAGAGGTATATTTCCTTTATTAAAACCAATTTAAAATTTGTAGCAGCTTACACAATTATAAAATAGCAGTTGGTAAAAAAAAATAATTATAATGAAGGACATGCTAATTGAATAGCTATATTAAGAAAGGAAAACCATGAGTCGACCTAAAGCATTTCTGTTCATCAGCTGCTCAATTTCCTCTGTCTCTCAAAACAGGATATGAAAATATTCTCTTGCTTTTACAGCTTACATCACATAAAAAAAACGGAATATTTGGAAAATATCTTTTATGTGAAATCTCAGTTTCTTTATCAAATTTCTAACTTAGCTATGATATCTCTTTTATCATAAAAAAATAATTGAAAACTAAGACTGATGAATCTCTGCCAATTAAAGAGCTACCACAAAGGTTAAAAAAGATGAAGAAGCTTTGTAGGATATGAATGAAAGCCTTCAAAGAAAGCTCCTTAGCTCTAGCTACACTATGACTTCAAACAAGTGCCCCACCTTAAGATCAGGACCCTGTGGCTCTACCCTTGACACTGCTACCTGTTCAATTACCTCATGAGGCCCCTCCTGAGCACGGAAAATTTAAACCACAGCTCAGCATCTTAATGCAAGCTTAAAAAAAACAATCCAGCACACAGTAGCCAAATACAGTTCTTCTTCAGCACTGACTGCTGTGAACCCAATCTACAGTTAATCTAAGAACCTGTAACTCACATAGAAAAATATGGATTATGGGGTTCAGTGCAGTAAAAGTGCTCTAAGGCGGTGTGTGGTAATCTCCAAGGAGATCTGCTGAGGAAAAACGTTGGGAGGGTGCTACTTCTGGTCCTTTATGACAGATACAGAAAGCCCATAAGGTTTCTTTTTATAAAAAAAAAAGCAAAGGATGGTGTTTGTAGAGGGGTTAATTATACTTGGACAAATATTTAGGTGTAATATGGAAAGCAGCTTAGCAAGCTATTTGGGATCTCCTTGAAGGTAGGACAATTTCCAGGCAAAACTTCTTTGTCTTTATTTCATCGTACAGAACAGTTAGCATGTTCCGGAAAAGGGAGCCATCTCCTCACACCTCTGATAGGGGACAAACATTGCACACAGCAGGAAAACAGTGAAAGGACTGGTAGAGAAAGCATATGCTAATTCAGGTGTATGCCCATGATTTGTGTAAGTGCACTGCTGAATCATCTGGAGAATAATATTGCAATTATAGAACAAGTGGGACTGAAAACCCTTGTTGCTGCTATGTAAGTTTCCATCCGAACTGCCTAATTTCAGTCATTAACAACTTTCAGGAGCTACCATCTATCAGGTTTGTCAGGTAGCTTTACTGTTCCCCAGTAATTTGTTTTTTTAAAGTTTAAAGCTAAATAATCCAATTACTTTTGAGAACTGGAAAAGTAGAGGAATACTATCCCCATGGCAAATAATGATAACCATTCATAATTTTGCAAAAGCTCTAATGTCAACACTGTTATCAGACCATGAATGATATCCCACATTTACATCTGGAGAAACACAGCTCCTTTTTTTGTAGAGCAGGGAGAGCCAAAACATACTGGGCCAGCGTTGTATGTTTTGTGCACCCAAAATGCACATCTACCCCCCTAAAATGAAAAAGCAGCTTGCATCATTTACCAAATTACAAAGCATATTTTTAATTCTTTGGGATTTTAAATTAGGCTTTTTACTCGTTGTGAGTGGGGAGTTGGAGATCATATTTAAGTCCCCATCAAGACCAGCTCACTGATAAAGAGAGCTTTTCACCACACCTCCACCAACCTTGGAGCTGTTGGGGAAGTTTTACTGGGAGGCTGTCACCCTTCATCCCCACTGGAGCTGCACTGCATCACAGCTGTCTGCCTGGCCACGGGTCCCATGCATCCAGACCCTGACCCATGGGCTGACATCCCGGCCCAGCCTCAGCCCAGCCTCATTCCCAGGGAAGCACCCGATGCCCTGGGCTGGGGCTGCCCTCGGCTGTCCCCCAGCTACCCTGCTGCCTGAATGGGGGTGGTGGGATGCCCCTGGCTGGTTAGGCTCTGCCCTGCCTGCCTTGCTGTGAGTCTTGGCTTGCAGGTTCCCTTCTCTTAGAAAGCATCCTGCCTTCCTTGCCACCTGACAACTTTTTTTTCCCCCAAATTAAATATGTTGGAGCAAAAGCATTTTGAAAAGAAAAACAGTGTGATGGCTCTACTCTAGCTGCCACTTCCCACTCATATCAAGTGGGGTGGGATGCAAGCCTGACCATCAAGTAACCACAGATTAATGTCACTAAAAATTAGCAACTTGGACTAAAGTTAGGATTCTGCATGCTCTCATCCTCTACAGGAACTGGTGCCCTGACTCTGGAGGGAGCATATGAAGCTTAGCCTCCCTCACCTACAATAAGTCTTTCTAAATAACCCCCAGAATGTGCTTTCCATTCCACTTAGCATTAATGATCTGTAAGTTAGGCATCCTGGACATCAAGACTGGCTAAATAGCTGACAGAGCATGACAAGCATTTACAGAATAAAATTTATCCCATCTATCTTGGACACCTGTCTCAGGATAAGGCACACATCTTTTACCAGGCACAGAAGGAGCTCAGCTGGCTAGTTTAGGCTAAAAAATAAATTACAATGATTTGAGATAAACCCAAGGTTTTATTTTAGACATAAACTTCCACAATGATGGTTATGATGATAGAGCAGCCACCGACACGTTGCTTAATACATGAACTTTGAGGAGCCTTAATGGTGATTTATATTGGTTAAGGTTCTGGTCTTTGTGTTAGAGTGAGAGGCAGGGCAGCTGTCTGCAGCCAGGGGCTCTCAGGGGGGTTTCACTACAGGGGATGGCAGCTCCTTGCAATTAACTACAACAAATTAGTGAGGCAGCTCGCAATCTTGGAAAGGGTTTCTGTTGTTGGTTTTTGCCATTCTGAAACTCCTACTGATTTGAATGAGATTCCTTGAATGGGAATCTGACTATCATGGTCTCTTGAGACGTGTATTGATTTTTAGCTTTTAGCCTAGAAACATGGGGGTGGGAGGGAACTCCTCAATCGTTGAGGACAACAGCTTGGTATCGCAGACAACCACCTTATGTAGTATGTCTTTGAAGGATCACCTATCTCTGTCTTCAAAGTCAGTCCTTCTGCGTTCCTACTAAATGGCTGTGAAGAACCTCACTACTCTCATACTTACTAGCTTTTCTCTACCTTCCAGACTGAATGTACTGATGATGAATGTCTGATTGTATAATTACCTGGGGTTTTTAATGCCCAGACTGTGTTATCCTCATGTTTAACTAGTAGACTCCTATAATTTCTATATCATGAATATATTGTAAAAAAAGACCAAAAATCATCCTTTAGGGACATTAGTGGTAATCGTTGCCTAGATTCATGCTTCCTCTTTTGACACAACCAGGCTTGCCTTCCTTACCTTCCTTAGACTTTCATACCTCTCTCCTCTGGGTTTACTAAGTGTCTCAAATAGCACCATAGTGTGTGCTTTAGTGAATGTCAGATACATTAGTTTCTTGTCTAGAAAAATATTTCTTTTATTTTCTAAGAGAGATGTTGTGTTATTCTGGATTTATCTAGCACTGGTAAAAATATGTTATGTTCTTGTAGCATTTATTTCAAAGCTATTAATTAATATTCCTTCCAAATTTATTCTAAAGCTTTGTTAACTACTGAAATCAGTCTGTTGTGGCTGATGTTGCTCCATATTTTTCTGTTTCAAAATAGGTAGTTTTTCAGTCATGAAGCAACATCCAGCACTGACAGAGTAATTTTTAAAACTTGGTATCAAGATCTGTGATTTCATATGACTTTTTTTACAGATTCTGGGATGGTGATTGTCTGATGGGAGCATATTGCATTTCCTGAGTGAGGCTTCTACTCTGCTTGAGGCAATTTCTTTTTTTTTTTTTTTTTTTTTTTAAACACATGCCCATAATTTGCTCTGCCTTCACTGCCTGTCAATATCATGGTACTTACTTAACTGAAGCATCTGGGGAAGATGGCAGCAAAGCACAACTAACCTCAATACCATGCCTTCTGTATAGGATTTCCCCCCTCATTTCACTTCTTAGAAACAGCAGAAAATATACCAGCTCCACCTCCCTCAATATCATCCTTCCAAGAATAATCTAAGCGTTTGCTGAGGTAAAAATAATAACATGAAAGTTTAAATGCTAATATCAACCTTTCAGGACCTGGTACTGTGTTCTTTTCATTTAAACAACTTGAAAAAAAAATTTTTTGGTTATTTTAACTTCAAATGTAAAACTTTACCTAGTTTGACCTGGGGCAGATCTCAATTGTCTCCTGCCCGAGCTTTAAGATGTTTGCTGTCTCATTCTGTATCTTTTTCTACTCCTGATTATTCCTCATCCCTTTTCAGAGTTGGCACTTGACTTGAGTCTGTTAGAACTAGAACCCACACCTGTAGGTTTAACTCTCACCTGTAGGTTTCTTCTTTACTTGAGATGCAAATTCTGAAGCCCCTTTGAAACTTTGATTTAAGGAAATCCCAAACCAACAACATATTAGAGACACTATACTGTGCCATTTAAATCTTTAAAGCTTGCTCCTTTGAGACTGAGATCTTAGACAAAAAGCTAGTTTTACTCATATGTAAATTTACATAGAGCAAGGCCAAGATTTTATTACTCGGTCCAAGACTGTGTTCTAAAATCAGTCTTCATATAACGTTCTTGTGTGCTTTAAAAAAACAGGCTTAAAAACCACCATTTCTTACTCATGTAGTATTTATGTGAATAAATCTTTGGGCCAACATTTCTAGAAATACCTTGACTATATAATTCACTTTCATTCTCTCTGTTCTCCAGTTTGTATGTGGGAAGGTAAAATCTTCTACCATGACACAATTCCCAACAGTATTTCTTTCCAGAAATATTTCAGAGATCTCTGTTCTGGTTCCCATCCAGTCCTTGGATACCACACAACACCTGTAATCCTTAGAACATTTTTTACAATTCTTCCTCAAAGCAAGTTTTTACTTAAGCAGTTTCTCTTTTGTCTATAGAATAATTTCCTACACTATAACCATCTATGACATCATTAATATCTAGAGCTAAGCCAGTAGCTTAACATTTCTCTTTTTTTTCTCTGAAGAAGTTATACTTTTTAACAAATCCAGTCCAGTTGTAATTACTATTTTTCCATTATTCCATTTCCCTTATCATATTTCATCTCATCTTTACAATATTTTGGATTCTTCCTTTTTTTTTTTTTTTTTAAACTACCACTTCCACAGTGGTGTCAGGATGATGCATCTTGACCTTGTGCATTTTTCTAGCTGACAGAGGTATGGTCTAAAGACCACTGGTAGTAATGTTAAATCATAAGGTTTTTAACACTTGAAAATGTCATACAGTCTTAAGTGCTTGTTAAATCAATTTTTAAGAAATTTGAAAAACAGTTAATTATTCAATATAAGTTAAAGTCAGGTTATCATATACTCATAGAAACATAGAACAGTTAGGGTTGAAAGGGACCTTTAAAGGTCATCTAGTCCAACATTCCCCTGCAATGAGCAGGGACATCTTCAACTCAATCAGGTTGCTCAGAACCCCATCCAACCTGGCCTTGAATGTTTCCAGGCTTGGGGCATCTACCACCTCTCTGGGCAACCTGCTACAGAGTTTCACCACCTGTACTGTAAAAAATTTCTTCCTTACATGTATTCTGAATCTACACAGTTTCAGTTTGAAACCATTACCCCTTGTCCTATCACAACAGGCCCTGAAAAATATCTGTGCCCATCTTTCTTATAAGCCCCCTTTAAGTATTGAAAGGCCACAATAAGGTTTCCCTAGAGTCTTCTCTTCTCCAGGCTGAACAATCCCAACTCTCTTAGCCTTTTTTCATAGGACAGGTGTTCCATCCCTCTGATCATTTTCGTGGCCCTCCTCTGGACCTTCTCCAACAGGTCCATGTCTTTCTTGTGCTGCGGGCTCCAGAGCTGGATGTAGGACTCCAGGTTGGGTCTCACCAGAGCAAAGTAGAGGGGCAGAATCCCTCAACCTGCTGGTCATGCTTCTTTTTATGCAGAACCAGTATGTGGTTGGCTTTCTGGGCTGTGTGTGCACATTGCTAGCTCATGTCCAGCTTTTCATCCCCCAGTGTCCCCAAGTCCTTCTCTGCAGGACTGCCCTCAATCTCTTCATCGCCCAGCCTGTATTGAAAATCGGGGGTTACCCTGACCCAGGTGCAGGACCTTGCACTCAGCCTTGTTGAACCTCATGAGGTTCAAACAGGCCCACCTCTCCAGCTTGTCCAGGTCCCTCTGGATGGCATCCCATCCCTCAGGGATGTCAACTGCACCACTCAGCTTAGTGTTGTCTGCAAGCTTGCTGAGGGTGCACTCGATCCCATTGTCTATGGCAGTGATGAAGATATTAAATAGTACTGTTCCAGTATGGACACCTAAGGGACAATACCAGTTGTCACCAATCTCCATCTGGACATTGAGCCATTGACCACTACCCTCTGGATGCGACCACCCAACCAATTCCTCATTCACCAAAGGGTCCACCCATCAAATCCATAGCTCCCCAATTTAGAGAGAAGGATGGTGTGGGGGACCTTATCAAAGGCTTTACAGCAGTCCAGATAAATGACATCCATAACTCTTCCATTGTCCACTGATGTAGTCACTCAATCATAGAAGGCCACTAGGTTGGTCAGGCAGGACTTGCCCTTGATGAAGCCATACTGGCTGTCTTGAATCGCCTCCCTGTCCTCCCTGTACCTTAGCATAGCTTCTAGGAGGTTCTGCTCCATGATCTTCCCAGGCACAGAGGTGAAGCTGGCAGGTCAGTAGTTCCCAGGGTCTTCCTTTCTACCCTTTTTAAAAATTAGTGCAATATTTCCCTTTTTCCAGTCACTTGGAACTTCACCTGACTGTCACAACTTTTCAAATATTATGGAGAGTGGCTTGAAAACTACATCAGCCAATTCCCTCAGGACTCCGGGATGCATCTCATCAGGTCCCATAGACTTAAGTATGCTAAGGTTCCTCAGGTGGTCACGAACCTGATCTTCTTTTACAGTGGGAGAGGCTTTGCTCCCCCAGCCCCTGTCTTGTGATGCATCCACTAGAGACCATAGATTATTCCACTTTAAAACACCTTTCCTGCATTATGTATAGCCTTAGAAACACAGCCATTTGCACAAATTTCAATGGGCTGCATTTTCTCTTTGAAGAACTTACTGACATTAAAAAAAAAAGAAAAAATGAAATGAGGAATTTTTAATAAAAATATATGTGTTCACATGATGTGCATAATAAAAACATAAAACAAAATAATATTCAAATGATAATTGAACACCACAGGAGGGTTTCTGGAGATTCTGACACTACTAGTCACTCAGACCTGAGATATATAAATAGGAGTTTGGTATATTTTGGAGGATGAGCACCTGCTAGCTGTTTCAGATGCACCCCAAAATTCTCAGTGTATTCCTAATCTGGTTCTCATTCAGGGTATTTAATGTACCTACAGCAATTAAGGCCTCCTTCTTTGTCTGACAAGATGTTATCATTCTGTGATACAAAGATGGTGTTACTGAATTCATGGCTAGATATTCAGAAACCTGTTGTATTTCCCGTACTATGCCATCAGAATGAAAATCTGTTTTTAAATGGAAGAAGTCATTAAATTACCTCTTAGGGCCTTAAAGGAGTTCAGTCCTGTGGTTGCACCACCTGAGACTGTGCATGTTGGGTTCCCTTTATCAACTTCTCCTTTCATGGCTGTCCCCCTCCCATATTCCGCACTGAAAAAGGCTGCTGCCATCTCAGTTCAGTGAATCAGTCATGTCTAGAAATAATGCAGAAAAAGACAGTCCTGTGGATAAGCTGTTGGAATGACATCTCCAAACTATCACATACTATATATGTGACTGTAAGACTGCATTTATCATACATAACTGCAAGTATTTTGCACAGACACATCTAACATCTGTTACCCCTTCCTACTAAGCAATGAAGAGAGTCCATGGGAGGACTTCAGTCAGGTGCCTAAAGTTAGGTGACCTGAATCTGAGAGAGATTCCATTTCAGAGAAAAGCTTTAATGTGCATAAATACAAGTTCCTGAGGAGTATTAGTGAAGTCAATGATTTTTAATAACATAATTAAAATCAAGCTTGTATGTGTTTTGTTTAATGGAGTTGAAAGTCTCAAATTAAATATGCCTAAATGTGTTAAGAGATAGGAGCTTTCCCCTCTGTATACTTCAGTTTCTCATTTAGAAAGAAAAGCCGCTTTTTTACTTTCTTTTGCTTTCTTTTATTCAGGTTGTCACATCTCTAGGGCAGATAGCGTCTCTGGAAGTGGAATTGAAGAGGGTCACTGCTGTCTGTGCCTCTGTATTTCTTTGTAGCATTTTTCTTACAGTCTTGCCTCCTGAAGTCATCTGAGCACTCTGGAATACAGGCTTTCATTTCAAAAATGGAAAGCTTTTATGCTTTATAGATATGGAGAAAAGTTTGAATACATGTTCAAATTTATCTTGACAGTTTAGCAATCAGGCAACAAAAAAAGGAATGAAAATCTTTAAAGCATCATTACTTTTAAATTGATCTGATGATAATTGGAGCTTCATTTACAGGTTTTGAAATGTTGAAATAGGCAATTCTGATCTCAGTAGTGCAATGGGACAAATTGTTCGCTGGAATCAAGCACTGCAAAAAATACCTTATTAGCAAATGCATGCTTTAATTGCACAAGCTCACATACAGACATTTCTGCCCTGACTTTATCTGGAAATATAATTTGGGCCAGGTGGGAAGCTAGACTATTTGGCTCTCCCCATCTCCCTTCTTAGTTGAGGCAATTGTCAACTATATAACAAGAAGGACCCTGAGGACAGGGCAGCTTCTGGCATTCAAAATGAGCAAGAATTGTGATCTCAAACTGGAAACAAATCTTTTCAAATGTTCCTGGATCTGGGCAGCCAACTGAAACTGAAAAGTGAGACATTTCAGCTACAGGGTGCTTATTCCCTTTTCTTATTTTTCCTTCACATGCTATGAAGAAGCCTGTTCCCAAATAATATAAATGTTCAAGATTTTCTTATGTCTCTTCCCGTTTTATGAGGAATTCAATCAACAAAACTACTGAGCTATCAGAAGAATCTTTTTTAAATTTTCCAAAGTTTACACAAAGCCTGGACACACTTCCAGTGATTACTATTGGCTGTACACAAAAATCCCCCAACACTCTTTCTCATCTGCTGAAGGTTTGGCTAGGTCCTTATTTCTTCCAGATCCATTTCCCCGTTGACACTTGTTTGTATTCCGTACGAACGTCTGGTCCCTAAGACAGCTTCAGGTATTAAATAAACTATGTCTCAGCAGGTTAGCTACTTATAACTGCAGCCACTTGAAAACAGTAGCAGTAGGAGAGCAAAGTGAGATTATCATACGCGTTTGAGAACAGAACAAGTCAAGGAAAACAAAAGTCTCTCAGAGAAATAAATACTGGAAAAAGAGTCCAATTATGAAACAAGTACACCTTGCGTTCTGTTTCTTCCTCTAAACAGGAATAGCAATGCTTCAGAAATAGGAATTTTATATTTAAAGACCAAGTACTTTCCAAATATGCCAAACTGAAGCTTAAGCGAGACAAGGCATGTACTTCAGATTAATATTACTGAAGGTGAAGAAAACGATCTTACCAAATACATGGAAAGCAAGATATATCCTAATATGCACCATATGATAAATTTCACCAAAACCATTCATTGGGCCAGCCAGTAAGTGAGAAGCAGCATAATTCCTATTACTTTATTTGCTTAGCTCATGTCTAGCTAGAGATTCAAAATTTGAGTTACTACCACCCGCGTAGCCAATCCATATGCCAAACAAATTAGATCAAAGAGTAAGATAGGAAAGACGGTGAGCAGAAATGCTCTCCAACGATGCTGACTTTTCTCCAGACAACTAACAAGGAAAATTTAGCAACTTGTTCAGAGTAGCTACTGAAGTCTCAAAATAGATGAAGTCAGGTGAGATGTATCCAGGCAAATGAAAAAGTGCCAATACGGCATGGTCAAAATACATTTCTCATAGGAATCAAGTGCATTCCATAGAGTATTTAGTTTAGTTAATTATCTATCAATAGGAATACTAATATATCTATCTGATAGGAATCATCCGAAGGTTCTTTCTTTTAGGGATCTTCCTGTACTTTTTCTAGAAATCTTCATATTTTTTCATATGAGTTTATGTCAGTCCTTTTTATGCTTGCAGCAGAGTGATTCCATTTCTTTTTAAAATATTTTGCTCTTTATCTGGCTAGTAGTGGAGAAAATATTTACAATTTTTTTGCCAGTTCTAATTGCACATTAATCTGTTAATTTGTGATCCTGTCATTTGAATATTTCTACAGCCATATTTCTTCCCTCGAATGTTTGGGAGGAGTCTTAATTTCTAAAAGCAACTTGAGCTCGTGCATATACTTTCGATAGGACCCTTCAACAAGACCTTCATTCTTCCCGAGAATGCAAATATTTAATGAAGACTGGAGGAGTGTTTTAAAATAATTGTTTTTTCTCATACAAAATAACCAAAGCCTAAACATAAGCGACAGTGAGGCAAAGAAAGTTGGGTGATCAAACATTCCTTGACTTAAAACAGTTACATTTCTTTCAAGTACAGTACATGGAAAAAGTTATCAGTAATACAAGCAGATGTCAAGGCAGGAGGCATAGATGTTGCTGACTATGTTGACCCCAGCATTTACCCAACATTCAGGGTCCTGCAGCTTAATTCTGTTAGGAGGAGGAATGGGTGGGGCCAGGTACCTTTGATGCTGTCCTGTTTATTTACAAACAGTGGAGACTGAGTCCTTTTTCTCTCAAAACTGCAGGAATGAAGAGGCCAGAGGGCGTTTCCTTGCTTGCAGTTCCAACCCCCTTCTCAGCTCACCACTGTTTAATAAATAGCTACCTTTCATAGCAGAAAACTGAGGAAAGGTAAGAGTACTTCTCTGTTTGCATCATGGCCTCCTTGTTGTTTTATTTGTGGTGAACTGTGGCACTTTTAATAATTCTCTTCAATTTATCACATCGGTCTGCCTTCGCCTCCTTTGTTGTTGTCTGACATTTGGGAAAATCCTGGAACCACAAGACCGAAGTTAGCATTAAGATGCTCACATTATTGCAGACCTGGGAAATGATTTGTCAAAACATTTAGGGAGGTATATAAACATCTGAAGCTTGCTGGTAGCTAAATTGCAACATTTCTATTGGTATTTTTTTCTTTGGGCCCATCTCAAAGAGGAGAATAGCTGGTCAGGAACCAGTTAATCTACTTAGCCTCAATGACAGGCAGCAATTGCATTCAACTAATTTCAGTGAATAACATAACTGTACCACTGGTTTATTTGCCATCTGGGGGCACTTTTTCACGCTGAACAATATCATTTCCCCTATGATAGCAAATATATACGGTAATACTGAATGGCAGACCCCTGAGCGCATTGCCCTGCTCCTGGGGATTTGTTTGCCTGGGCTCAGGGCCAATGTAGATAATGGTGCAGATGCCTGGCCTTGAGGAGAGCTGTTGGTGAAAGCTCTGCTAAAAAGCCTCAGCGGAGGGTCCCCCTGAAGAGGTCTGCTAAGATGCCCTAGTGAGGAATCTGCCTCCTTGCTCAGGAGCTAATTTTAAGCTGAGGCTTGCACCCTGAGATGCTGCCAGAGCCATCCTGCAGTGGCGTACTGGCCATGCCTGTGCCTCACCACATACCCACTGATCCAGACCCGGACCCTGACCCATGGGCTGAACTCCGGGCTTGACCCCAGACCTGCCTCATGCTAGGGACTTGCCTGGCATTTGCTGAACCATTGACTGAACCAGTTACCCTGCTCTGCTGCCCCTGGGGATGCCCATCCACTCCTGGCCCCCAAGGAGCAGCCAGCCAGCACCGAAGGCTCAATAAAAGGCCCACCACCAAGGGAATTAAGCAGCTTACAGACACCTGCATTGTACAGGAAAGCACAAGTTAAAAGAACAACCAGAACAAATGAACGCTCTGATGGGAAAGTCTGGTAAGTAAAGAAAAGACAGGAGCATCTGCACTGAAAATGATGCTATAGTCTTTCTTTTCAAATGTACCCAAAGGTGCTACTTCCTCCCAACTAAGCCAAAAGACACTGTGCAAACTTTGTCAATCACAAAGCACATGATCAGGTGATGTATATCAGTATTTGACCCTGATTTACAGCATAATGTCAAAAAAGTGTAAATGTAGTCTATGTTGCATCTCCTTATAATGGATGGCATATTCATTTTTAATGCCATTTTGTTTTAAGATGCCTGGCTTAGTTCATTTAACAAGCCACAGATTTTAATGAAAAAAATATTCGACTGTCTCCAGTAAGAATGATAATAATTAAAATTATTTCAACTACATTATCGTTAGAGGCCCCAGGTTAAATGAATTCAGATCAGCTTCTAACACAGTTACACACATCATAAATCCTCTTTTTTCTACCAAAAAAAAAATAAAATAAAGTGACTGTGCCTTGTTCTGATAACGATTCTTGAAAGCTTCAGCTTACAGGGAAACACAATCTCAGCCACCTTATTTTTTCTGTGGATTTATAGGGAAGAATCTAGTAGTTTATAAACAGAAGTGCATAACAGAAGGAATAATCCTGCAGGTACTTGGTAAATTCTTACTTAGCCTGTAAACTGAACTTACATTGTACTTTACAGACTCCAAGTAAAATGCAGATTCATTCTTGGCAAGGAATATCTCACTCTGCAAATTATTTAGATGAAAGCAATAAGAATACTCACACAGTGAAGTGACACCCATTGTGAGAAAGTAACAGAGAATCTGTCCATGAAATATGTCCACCAAAACCAACTTTAAATCTAGAATCTATCCCTTCTTAGACAGAGAGAGAAGCATGAATAATATAGTCCTCTGGAGGTCCCATCGGGCAGATCATACACTTCTGGTTGCCTGTGTTCACGGAGATGAATTCAGATAAGCTAAACTCAGGGAAGCTTAACCAGACTGTTCTAGAGAATCGGAAATATATTTTATTAGCTGAGGCTGAGCCTGAGAAGCATGGCTTGCTTAGACAATCAGGAAGAAGGCTGAGTGGGGGTGTCATTGCTGTCTATAAATATCTCAAACACAGAAAGAACAAGAGAGATACAAATCTGTTTATGCTAAAGAGTTCTTTTGGCATAGGTATGAATGGACCATGAATACAGTTACTGAAGACTAGATTATTTCCAAACAGGACAGTGAAGAGCTGAACAGGTTCTTTGGAGGCTTGAGAGAGAACACCCTCCAGTTTTTTCAGCCTGGCAGTTCTAGGAAGAAGTTAATTGATGCATAAAAGGAGATGAACCTGCTGGATCTGATGACTTGGACGCTCCCTTCCAGTCTTGTGGCACCTGAAGTGTCATGGAGAAGGTAACAAATGTTAGAGAAAAACCTGAGATATACTAGGAAGAAGTTGTTTAATGGTTGGACTTGATGATCTTAAAGGTCTTTTCCAACCTAAACGATTCTATGTTGGACACCAGAATAAAATTTTCTTCCTAACCTATCTTTTACACTATACTGCTCTGAAATACTGGAGCATTTACTGTTGATGGAATTATTTATTATCTTGCACAGACAATATATACACATTTCTATTGTAAAAAAAGAAAAAAAAAGAGAGAAAAACTATTGTGACATTATAAAATCCTATTACATTACAGCATAATGTCAAAAAAGTGTAAATGTAGTCTATGTTGCATCTCCTTATAATGGATGGCATATTCATTTTTAATGCCATTTTGTTTTAAGATGCCTGGCTTAGTTCATTTAACAAGCCACAGATTTTAATGAAAAAAATATTCGACTGTCTCCAGTAAGAATGATAATAATTAAAATTATTTCAACTACATTATCGTTAGAGGCCCCAGGTTAAATGAATTCAGATCAGCTTCTAACACAGTTACACACATCATAAATCCTCTTTTTTCTACCAAAAAAAAAAATAAAATAAAGTGACTGTGCCTTGTTCTGATAACGATTCTTGAAAGCTTCAGCTTACAGGGAAACACAATCTCAGCCACCTTATTTTTTCTGTGGATTTATAGGGAAGAATCTAGTAGTTTATAAACAGAAGTGCATAACAGAAGGAATAATCCTGCAGGTACTTGGTAAATTCTTACTTAGCCTGTAAACTGAACTTACATTGTACTTTACAGACTCCAAGTAAAATGCAGATTCATTCTTGGCAAGGAATATCTCACTCTGCAAATTATTTAGATGAAAGCAATAAGAATACTCACACAGTGAAGTGACACCCATTGTGAGAAAGTAACAGAGAATCTGTCCATGAAATATGTCCACCAAAACCAACTTTAAATCTAGAATCTATCCCTTCTTAGACAGAGAGAGAAGCATGAATAATATAGTCCTCTGGAGGTCCCATCGGGCAGATCATACACTTCTGGTTGCCTGTGTTCACGGAGATGAATTCAGATAAGCTAAACTCAGGGAAGCTTAACCAGACTGTTCTAGAGAATCGGAAATATATTTTATTAGCTGAGGCTGAGCCTGAGAAGCATGGCTTGCTTAGACAATCAGGAAGAAGGCTGAGTGGGGGTGTCATTGCTGTCTATAAATATCTCAAACACAGAAAGAACAAGAGAGATACAAATCTGTTTATGCTAAAGAGTTCTTTTGGCATAGGTATGAATGGACCATGAATACAGTTACTGAAGACTAGATTATTTCCAAACAGGACAGTGAAGAGCTGAACAGGTTCTTTGGAGGCTTGAGAGAGAACACCCTCCAGTTTTTTCAGCCTGGCAGTTCTAGGAAGAAGTTAATTGATGCATAAAAGGAGATGAACCTGCTGGATCTGATGACTTGGACGCTCCCTTCCAGTCTTGTGGCACCTGAAGTGTCATGGAGAAGGTAACAAATGTTAGAGAAAAACCTGAGATATACTAGGAAGAAGTTGTTTAATGGTTGGACTTGATGATCTTAAAGGTCTTTTCCAACCTAAACGATTCTATGTTGGACACCAGAATAAAATTTTCTTCCTAACCTATCTTTTACACTATACTGCTCTGAAATACTGGAGCATTTACTGTTGATGGAATTATTTATTATCTTGCACAGACAATATATACACATTTCTATTGTAAAAAAAAAAAAAAAAAAGAGAAAAACTATTGTGACATTATAAAATCCTATTACAGGAACTTTTGTTGTAACATCACCCTTTCACAGAGCCATGCCTGATCTGAATAATATTCTGTATTTACCACTTAAAATTAATATAGAATGGATTAGGGCAGAAAGGCAATGGAGTTGTCTGGGTTTTCGAAGAGCTGTACATGACACTGTGGAGGGAAACGAATGCTCTAATACTCAAAGTGTTTCTCAAATTGGTGCAGCTTGCTGAAAACAAGCCTTTTTTTCCCAATAGAGGAAATCATTTGTGTTTGTCTCTGTCGTATAACATATAATTGGGATGTTAAATCAGTTCCTTGTTTACCTTCCAGTTCCTTCTTTGGCCCACTGAAACTCTGGATGGTTCCCACCAGTGCGGGTCGTAAATATTTCCCTATCTGCTTCTCTTTCAGGCATCTTCTCTGCTAGGTTGCCAGTAAAAAAATTGCACTAAGCTGTAGAAAAATCAGAGTTTTATAACGTTCATGCTATGGTCACTTCTCCAATGCCTGATGTGACATTTCGTTTGTCCTCATGCCTCTCTGCATGGCATTTAGGATAAGGAAACTCTGAAACCACAGTGCTGTCAGAAAGCTGGAGCTCAGGCAGGGCTCATGGAGCAGTAAAAGACCAGGCCCTGTGGCAGCTGCAATTATGGATTTTCTGAGCACGGTTGTTTAGGGAGGGTGGCTTCCAATCTATGTCCTCTGCAAGGGGTAGGAGAACTGTTCTGAAAAAAGCTAGATGCTCAGTGTCTTGTCCTGCATCAGCACTGCTAAGGCTCTCTCGACCATTTTTCTCCAAGCTGTAGGCCTAAGCTCACTCAATATCCAGTAACCATGTTACATATCTCAGGCAATGTGCCAATGATTCTCCATACATTTCTCTGAGCTACTGCTGTCTTGCACAACGTTACAACATTTCATGCATACTAGAAGGCCAGCAACTATAATTCTTTGTTTCTGTTGAGTTTGGGGCCTGGTGTGTCCCCGGCATGGATAATGAAGAGCAGAGTATAGAGTCCCACGGGGAAGGGCTTTCTAATTCTATATCTGTGCTACCTTCTGTTAGATGGTTCCCAAAGGACATGCCAGTAAGGAAGGATGAGCCTGATCTTCCTCACTCATTTCAGGCTCATATAGTACCTTCTGGCCTTCCCAGCTATCTTCACACTGCATGTTATATGGGAAGTCTTTGGGAATACCAGCTATTCTGCAGGACCTAGTGGTACCTTTGTCAAGGCCATTCCAGACCCCAGGTCATTCCCTAGTTTGTCTTTATTTCATATGCGTTTTTAATCCTACGTGCCCTCATCTAAAAGGGAACTGCCTCCCACGGTGCCTCAGCATCCATACTGACACAAGCTATGACTCACAAGGTTGGTAAACAGTAACAGAAACTGCAGATCTGCTGAAACATCACAGTGCCTCTGCATCACATTATACCCAGGTGACACCATGTCATTCTTCAGAAATAGGGTGATCGAAAGCCCACACTTTACCCTGGCTTTGGTGGTGTAGTTTGTGATGGTCCCAAACACACTGGGAATACTAGCCTTTTTCCCTGCGGGTTGTCTGTCGGGTGCCTCTTGCAGACACTCAAAGCCATCAATGAAGCCTACACCAGCTTGAAGTTGGTATCATGTGCTGCTGTGCTGATTGTGGTTTCTCCCAATTTCTATTTATTTTTATTCACTCTCTTTCCTAATAAATTTGACAGGATTTTTTTCTATTTGGGAGACTGGAATGTTCATGAGTATTAAAGTTACCAGCTCACTCCCAGTCCTTGTCCCCTTATTGCGCAGATATAGGTTTATACCTGGGACTAGTTTCCTCTAAAGCAAAACCTTGGCACGTGTGCTGGTTTTGGGTTAGATAGAGTTAATTTTCTTTATAGTAGCTACTATGAGGCTATGTTTTGGATGTGTGCCAAAACCAGTGTTGATAACACAGGGATGTTTTTGTCACTGCTGAGCAGTGCTTGCACAGAGTCAAGCGAGTGGGCTGGGGGTGCACAAGAAGTTGGGAGGGGGCACAGCTGGGACAGCTGACCTCAAGTGGCCAAAGGGATGTCCCAGACCATATGACATCATGCTCAGCATGTAAAGGCGGAGGAAGAAGAAGGAAGGGGGGGATGTTTGGAGTGATGGCATTTGTCTTCCCAAGTCACCATTACGCATGATGGAGCCCTGCTTTCCTGGAGATGGCTGAACACCTCCCTGCCCATGGGAAGCAGTGAATGAATTCCTTGCTTTGCTTTGCTTGTTGTGCACACAGCTTTTGCTTTGCCTATTAAACTGTCCTTATCTCAACCCAGGAATTTTCACATTTTCATCCTTCTGATTCTCTCCCCCATCCCACCTGGGGGGAGTGAGCAAGTGGCTGTGTGGGGCTTAGTTGCTGGCTGGGGTTAAACCATGACAGCATGGTTCTGGTGAGTAATGGCTACCAAACAGCAGCAGTGGCAAGAATGCAGCAGATTTGTCTCTAATCACTGGGTACCTCTCCAAACCCCTCTTTCTTGTACACCTCCAAACCCCTCCACACACCTGTATTCCTGTTGTCCTGCCATGCTCCAGGGTGTGCAACACAACCTCAGTTTCGTGATATAAATCAGCAGCTATGTATCAAAGCCTGAAATGCAGCCCTCAAATTATTACAGACACTTGAAGCTAAAAAAATCACCAAAAAAAATTATTCTGTTGTATGACCATAGAGCATGACAGGAGGATCAAGAAGGCCAAACCTTTGCAGGGTGGAAGCTGTTAGTTTAGTGTAGAGGGGACTATTGTCACATTGCCCTGCGACAATACAGCCACCCTACGCCAGGGGCTAAACATTTTACCTTGGAGCAAACACTTCCACTTCTGTAATCTTAGCCCATGTTCACACCATTTGAGTTTACATACCAGTATAGTGTTTAATAACCACACCAGCCAGCCTTTGCCTAACTTCTTCTAGCAGCCTCTTCTATCCTTATTAACTCTCCTCTCCAGACTTCAAAGGAACTTCCCTACATTTTCCTCCATGTCCCATCATTTCTCTGTTGCCATAAGAATGCTGTAACAGCCTGACTAAACCATGGAAAATTTCTCAGCCCCACCTCATCAGTCAAGTGTTTCTTATTTGAAAATACATTTATTTGTGCTGTCTTGGACTCTGACCAGAACACACTGCAAAGTGACACAGGCAGCTTCTCCTTCTGCTTGCATATCCCAAGGCTTACCTTTAACCACAGGCATATTCTAACCATTTTCCACTCCTCCCTGGCTCCTTCTGCCAAGTGGCCAGGTCCCAGTGCCATAGCCTATATTCTCACTCTATTTCCTTCCCAATGTATGGTTTGGGAGTGCTCTCTTTTCTGTGAAAAGCTACCAGCCTGCCTTACCCTATGCAACTGTTCCCTTTTTCCAAGGATGGTGCCTAAAATATGGTACTTGGGACACGGTCTACCTAATTCTAGATGACATTGTATCAAGAGAACCAACACATATTAACTGTGAAAACTGTTTTTTCTATTTGTTGCAAATAAACTAAAGCTTCAGATAAACAGGCCAATGAAAAGGGCAAACCCTAAAAAACAGTCTACCTCTAAGAGCACTATGCCATTTGGAGGCATAAATGAATGTACAAAGCACGTATATATAAATAATAGCTGCCTTCTGGAGCCAGCATACCTAAAAAAAACCCCTCCTGTAATACAGAAGGAGAGGCTTACATTTGTATTGAGAACATTGTGCATTACTTAGAATCAATGGCTCTAAACCACTTTTTTCCTAGACCCGTTGTTTACTTGATCCAGCTTCAATTAGGCCAAGTGCTGTCACAGAGCAGTGACATTTCAAATATCTTTATTTACTAGAGTCACCAGGAATCCCTCAGTGCCCCTTCAGACTAAATACACAGATTAAATACCAGCTGCAGCAGGTTATTTAAAGAAAGGCAAGGAATAGGAACACACTATTCTCTGAGAAACAGAGTTTCTTCTAGTGTCCAAGAACCAGTTACACGGCAGCACTGGTGTAATGCCTCCCAGGTGCACAGAGGAGATGTGTCCTGGATTGTGGTGAGGGCAGAGGAACGGTGGGAGCCCTACTCCAGGTGATGCACAAGCGCTTTTATGCAACTACCTGCCAGGTTTGCATCCCGACAGGGAGGTTTAGCATCATGCCCTGGATGAACATCATTCTGCTGGCTGTGGTTCGTCCTTGCTGGCTTAGTAAAGGGTCTCTATCAAATAGCAAGTAGTTTCCTGGATGCCTGTGGCAAGAGGAGGCACCTTGGGGTACCCTTAGTTTGAAAGCCTGGAGGTCTTCCTCTTCCTTCCCCTCCTGCTCACTGTTAATGACGCTTTCCCCAGTCAAGACTGGGCTAAGCGTTGCCAAGGGTCCTACAGCAGTTTTGCTACTGAAGCCTTTCTGTAAAACCTTTTAACTGCAGCAGGATTGCCCACCCCAGGTGCTATTTGCCACAGTGTTGGACTTTTAAGCACTTCTCCCATGAGTGTCAGGAAAATCTGAGTACAGGATCATAAACATTCTGTCTATCTGTTGAAAATCACAAAAACTTAAACTCTAATAAACTAAATTATTTTAGTTATACACTAAAATCTGTAGAAATAGAAAATCTTTGAAGAATACTTGGATTTTTTAAAATATTAATTCCAGTATTCTGTGTCCATAGTATTTCCGAGTGTTGTATTAATGTACAAATACAGTGGATACCTTTCTTAAGACTATTACAAAAGTTACCAGGCCCATGGATTTTCTTGCCCATTTCCTTTCAGAAACATCCTTATATTACTTTATTTTTCCTTTTCACTGTTTTTGCTCTCGCATGCTTTTGGAAGCCTTGGATAAAGCTATTTATTTTAGTTTGTTTCCCTAGGTAAAGGGGTTAAACTAATTGTCTAAGGGATAACACTTGACTAGCACCAGACATAATTGTTGGAAGCCTATCATTTAGGATTTTATGAAGAGAACGAGGAGAATAATGAGTATTCCTGCAGTGCCAAGGTAAAGTAGCTTTACATCTGAAAGGTAAGAGAAGCTTCAAGAGGCAGAGAGGCATCGTTCTCCCCCTTGATATACCATTTGCTGTTTGCACATGATGATCTAAATTTAATATGAAAAGCCTGTAATTCTTAAAAAAGAAAAACAGCCAAAAGGAAATGGCATCTTTCAGTATACAGCAGACAGAGTCACTAAAGGTATAGCAGAACACTTTAACAAATAAAAGGTCATATGAGTTAATTAGGCTTTTTTCCTCTTCCATTTAATAAGAAACAAAGTTACCATGGAGACTGACTGGATAATGCATTCTATTTTGGTACAAAAACACCTTTTAGAGAGAACATATTTAGTGAGGAATTTTCAGAGGCAGTGAGTCCTCTGGAAAAAAAAAAAAACCAAACACACAAAACCTTTACCTATTCTTTCTCTTTTTCATCTGTGTGTGCATTAGTGGTTCTGTCCCTGTTCTCTGGTGGTCATCTGGGAAGAGTTCTCAGTTCTCTCCACAGAATAAATATGTGGAAATAGTAATTTTGGCATGGCAGCAGCCTTACCTATCTTGAGATTGCAACCTAATGGGACAAATTATCTGCAGATTTGATACTCCTAGGACCCCCAAACTCTCTGAATCTCCACTGAGTTGCTTTCTAATGACACGGACCCTAAATTACCTGTGTCTAAATTGCTTTGGGCCTCATATTACAGCCCCTAACCCGGCAGAAGGCCTTCACAGGACAGAGATAAGACTCTTTCTGGAGCCCTCCATATTTCATTCTTGGCAGGGTGTTGAACCAGGACTAGGAGAAAAGGTGTGAAGAGGACCAGTTTCCCTCCTGTTTTTTGTCTGGTATAGATACCTAATTCAGAAGAAGGCTTCCTTCTAATGGGTTGTCTACTGAGAAAAATTTTTCAGTGCCACTTTCATCTTGATAGTTGGTGTGAAGTATGCTCTTGGGCACTAATTCCCTCTTCTCCAGACCATGCTTTGAACAGGTGGCTGACTCAGAGCTCGCCACCATTTGCTGAAAGGACACCTACAAGTTTCCAGAAGCCAAAGGGGTTGCCATTACCATTAATAGCTGTTTTAATTTTTATGAAAAGAAATTTCTCTCATGGAAATTTGGAGACTGGGCCTGTAATTCTAAGACTTTAATATTCTAGCTTTATATTTTTCTGTAATATTTCATTCAGGTTATTGGATGCTATATTTTTTACCTGAAGGAACAGTCCCAAAACATCTTATGATTTTTAATTAAGTTTATCTTGACAACAGATTTTTTATGTGAGCTTTCATATGAACACAGAACAAATTTGCTTGTCCAGTCACAGAGAAGCTAATGAAAATAGATAATAACAATAAAAATTTAAATTATATTCACAAGTGTTTGAAATGTTACTGAATAGTTTTTTCAGTATTCACTGTTTCAGAATACTAGTGTTAGTAAAAGTAGATTAATCTTACTCAAAACCAGGCTTATAAGTGAGTTATAAAATGTATACAGTAAGAATATTTTGAAGAGAGTCATTGTCTGTTCACTAGATTAAATACATATTAAAATGTAAATTGCTTGTGTATCCTAATAAGTGGAAAACACTCCATAATGCTAAAGGTATTTTTTTCTATTCTTCTCATTCATTTTCAATTCCTTGTTTTCCCTTGCACCTAAAAGAGTTTAAGGAAATAACTGCACATACTTCAATTTAAGTATGTCTTTTAAATAATATACCACTCAGTGTTTCGACACACACCTAAGACCTTGGCTGCAAATGGGCTATTTTAAAATGTCTCACAAAGAGTCCTTATCTAGCAGGCAAGGAGGCAAAAACATCTGGACGAGCCTGATTATGGCTGCCAAACAGAGCAGGTAGTAGCTGTGTGGAACCAAGCATAATCTATCATAGGAAAGGCTTACTTGGGGCACTTGGTAGAAGTGAGACCATTTAGAGGGGAAGTCATTTTTCTTAAATTTATTCCCTGAAGGACAAGAGGAAATATTAAATATTTAATGACTGTGCAGGAAAATAAAATTGCCAACTTTAACTCAATTTCCAAGACTGATTGATGCTGTATTATTTCTACAGCTACATAGATGACTAAGAACTTGACATATGCCCGTAGTTTCTTATAGGCATATAGAACAGAAAGCAAAATATTAGAAATATTACTATCTTTGATGGATTTGGTAATTGAGCAGAAGAATATTACAGTGTATTTCTCTAGCACACAAGCCAGATGATAGACACTTTCAAGATGACACACCTGGGTTATCATTAGTGGTGGTAATGGGAAATTAAAATAAAATGCTCGTAATATACTTTATATATTATAATATAGAATCAAATCAGATCAAATTGAATCTAATAGAATAATTATAATATGATATGATAGTATAATATACATTATACATTTTTTTATCAAATATGTACTTTTCATTATTTTTCAGGCTGAAGTCATATCAGAGGGCTGCTCTTACGATTTCATTGATTTGTGTTTTATGTTTATAGAGAATAGATGTAAACTTCATTTTGCAGTAAAGTAATAAATGATGAATATATAAGGTCTTAAATCAGTTTAACATATGAATCTATAATACAACTTAAAATAAAATTAGGGAAGGAAAAGCATCAAAAATAGTAAAATTAGATACCCATTCAAGAGATGGCCAGCACTGTAATTAAAGCATAAAATCATTTTTTCCTTCCACCAACCATATTCTACAAAGTATGTAGGAGTGGGAGCCATATTGTCTAACTTAAGATGTCTCAAAGTGAGATGTCAAGCCTGACTTAATCCCTGTAGGATATTTTATGATCAAGAGAGGCACTACAAAATAAGGATTAATGTGCTCTTTGTTGCCTTGGACAACATATAATTTTTTTCTCTCCACTGGTAATAAATTTTCTAATTTTTAGATGGTCAAGCTAAGGATGATTCATCCTCCGAGTTTCTTATGAAAATACACTTTCTTCTCAATGTATTCTGCAATTTAGGTACAAGAACTTGTATGAAAGAAGAAGAGCGCACTGTGTTTCATTAATACCCAGAACAGACTGAGGTTGTTTTCATCTTGAAAGGTTCTGGGAATGGGTTTTTGTATGTTATATTTATTGCTTACTCTGATCACAGCTTTTCATTGATATATTGGTGCCTGAGCTCTGGATGAAAAGTGTAGATACAACCTCTTTCCTGTAGAATTCCAAATAATTTATTTATATTCTTATAGCCAGAAACTCTTCGGGAAACTGCATTCAAGACTGTGAATTTGTGCAAAAAGGATTATCCAAATACTTGTATTCATTTTATATGTGCCTTGGGAACAACTGACAACCAGTGCCCCTTACGTTTTTCCAAAAGCATGACTGATTAATACCCCTAAAGGATAAAGAAATAGAAGGGCCACTGTTGCGTTGTTGTATAAGGTAATGCCTATACAAGGTTCACAAGCAAAGACGTCCCACTCCTTCACTTTGCAATCAGATTCACGTCTATGAGAAACATTTCCAAGAAATACCCTTGCTGCTGATATTAGAGATCCAGTCAGGGAACAAAATAAATGCATCAAAACTGCTGCAGCTTAAGTATTAAAATGCTGGCATTTTCAGTATCAGCCAGTTGGACTTTTACCTTCATATAAGTAAAGTCCTTAAGTTCTATGATGAGGCTGAACATGCTTCTGTCAGGGTTGACTTCTCACAAATTATTAGCAAGGACACCCTGGAAATCTTTAACTGAATCACTTAGTGTTGCTCCTTTTATCAGAGAAATAGGGATTCCTCGACTACATTCCTGATAAATCGTACACCAGAGATGGTGCAAGACATCCAGTGAGAATGTCTTGCATGGTTTCATTTTCCTCCTCATTTTTTATTCCCAAAAGAACTGGCAGACATATGGCTCTCTGAGGTACCCAGTAATTGCATGCTACAGACATTTTAAATTTTGCTTCCATGAACACATTTGTTTTGCTTTAATCTCTGTCTTCTTTTACAGTGTCACTGGATCCCCCCCATGAAGATTTGCTGAAGAAAGAAGATAATGGTTAGACCTCCCATGCCTGCACTACTGATCTTCCTACATGCAATATTTTTCTTTTCTTTTTCACAGTAAACAACTTCATTACATTGTAGATGAGCAAGTAGGGATGTGCCAAGACATGCAGCTCAAACTATTAATTTTTAATGATATGATTCTTCAAGCGGGAATAGCAGCCTGAGAACGCAGGGTTTGTTTTTCAGTACTTTTAAATAGTTTTTATAATTTTAATAATTTTCAGTAACGTATGGAATTTACAACTGGGTCCACCATTTTAGTGGAATTTACAATATGAAGTAAGAAAGGTATTTTGTAGGGAATCAGCATCTGATGAAAGATCTCAGCAAATCTGTTATGGGTAGCAATGTGCTTTGCTTAGGCAAACAGTTTTGAGAACTTTGGTGGAATTAGCTGAGATTCTTTGATAAAAGCAACGTAATTTCATAGATGGGCATGCATCTATGCATCCTACAGAGGATCACTTTGTGGCATTTTAAGGATTTGCATTACAGATGGGGGGGAATATCTTCTTCCAAGGGTTTATCCCTTAGACTCAGACTGCAGGTTATAAACACAAGTGAACAAAAGCAACAACTCCAAAATAACAAAAGGTATGTGGTTTTGACAGAAATAGAAATGCAAAAGAAGCATGAACACACAGAGCTATGACACAGCTCAAAAATCCCTGTCATTAAATATTAGGACTGGATTTTGTCATAGCACCCAAATCCTCTGAAAGCCTGACTGGACTGTTCCACTGTATTTCTGGAAGAGACGTGGGCAGGAATTTTACCTCCATTGTAAATGTAGGTAAAAATTGTATTGTAAAATTGGAATTTTACAATCCCATTGTACTTCCATACTCCCTTCAAAATCTAGGATCAAATGTACAAACTGTTCCTTTAAATAGCTTAAATTCAGTCCAAGTTCAGACTGCCTTCAAACTCCACCTGCCCTTGTGGTTTGGCACATGAAAGCACCCCTAGAAAAGGTCCTGGAATCCCTTTGAGAAAGGACCCAAGTCATTTGTTCCACCTGACAACCTCACTGCAAGGTTTCCTCCAAGAATGCCAGCTGTATAGCCTCCTACTAGTAGCATAATTAAGTTATCACTAATAATAATTATATTATAGCCAATACTATGAATAATAACTACTTAATTAATATAAATTAATTTGAGCCTGGGTTTGCCCTGTGGCAGTGAAGGCATAGCCATTCTTTCTTGTAAAATATCAGCAGGGTTTTTCCAGTCTGCATACTCATTTGTGCAGAATAGAACCCCAGACCAGTGAAAAATGGGATATGTATTTAACCAAAATCATGACCAACTTGCCTTTTAGTGATAAAGTAATTCACAGTACTCCTTTTCACTTGGGTGTCTTTCTACTTAATCTGTAATGTAATTACTTGCTCTTTTTTGTGTCCTAATTTCTAAATTTGAATTCAGTTCTTCCATTTTATTTCGAGTTTATTTTGCTTTAAAACAAATTCTTTGAGCACTGATTGAAGTAATTGTAGACATTAAAAGCTTTCTTTGTAAAGTATGTCCTCACTGGAAGCACTTTATAAAAACAAAATAAATATATATAGGATGAAGTGTTTCAAAAATCGACTCTAGCAAATGGAAATACAAGTCACAAGTGAAGAACCATTATATCCCAAGTGGAAACAAACCATTACAGCTTTGTTGGTATGAAGGGAAAAGGCCTGAATTCCAGAATTTCTACCCAAATTCAAAATTGAGAGGTAGGGTTTTTTCAGATTGAATTATACCCTGTTTTCTGGCTTGGTGTTGAACTTTTAGTCAAACTCGCTATACTCGCTAAGCACCAATAGAAAATTTAAACATATGTCACTTCATGAAAGGAAAGCCACCATTAGGAATTTGGCAAATACGGTGCATTTAATTTAGTGTTCAAAATGACAGTGTAAAAAGTCAATGCAGCCTGTTGAAGCAAAGAGATAAAATACTCAGCAGCTTCATTCATTTAGAGAAAAAGAAATGAAATATTGGCAGTCTAGGAAGGAAACCCATTCAATGGGAAGTGAAGAAGCTGCAGTGCCTTTTCAAACGTCTCTTGCTCTGGATCACTAAGGGAGGAGGACCCACACTCTAGTTAAGATTCAACCATATCATAACACTTATGTATTATGCTTATTTGGTCATGCTCCTTCTATTCTGCCAAAAATGTTTGAAATCTCATTATCATAAGTCAGCTTACTGTAAGGTTCCTACCTGCCAATATTTATTGACAACTGTTTTCTGTGAGTACACCACAGAAATTTAAAAGTTGTTGAAGTCATTTGTCAGAGAAAGGTAATTCAATAAAATTGAAGGTACTCCATTAATGATCAGCAACTCCAGACAGTAGTGCACAGCTTCATGCACAATGTTAGACTAACTAACTGGTTTTGGCTTGGCATTCCCAAAGAAAAAATGGGGGTTTTTGTCTAATTGCCACTTCCACACACTTTTATGTGATGAAAAAAATAAACAGTTTCATTTTTTAACATGTCTGTGTATTTGCATTTGGCCATCCGAGTGTGTCTATGCATAAGTGTCAGAGTAAGCCACCGTGTTCTTGGTAGACCCCTTACTTTCATTCCTTGGTGATTTCCCAGGCCTAACTAGAATCATTCACAGCACAAGTGTTGGGGTCACTACACCAAAGGAACCCTGGGATGAGATACATCCTAACATAGTAAATCCATTTATTAAGCGCTATTGTTTGCAGTCTTCAGAAGAAATTTATTTCTGTAGTGACTAATTCTGTAATGATGAGAATGGTTTCCTAAGCAAATAAAAATACTTACATGTTTATGTGGTCTTTTTTTCTTCAGCACTTTCCCTTTGTGCTGAAGGACATGTCTAGAACATTTTTTCCATGGCTGTCAGTATTAAATGTTTGAAAATCTGGTTCTGTATTTGCACAGTATGCAGAGAATGTCAGCTACATTTTAACCCAAGCTTTCTATATTATCTCTGAAAGCAACCACATACTGTTTCAGTTCTTTTGCAGTAAGCTCAAAATTGCTGTTTTCATGTGCCAAACATGGCAGTTGGCAGTTCATATCCTAGCCCATGCAATTAAATGGTCTTGGGCAGTGGGCCATGCCCAATGCGTACAGGCAAGAGAAGGACACAAGTTTCTGGAAACATAAATGAAGTAACTGCACAACATTCCTCAGTCTGCTGCCCATCCCCATCTGCATGCCCTGCCTCGCACCACTTCATACTGTGCAATGTGCAGAATTTTGCCAGCTGACGTGAGCATTGTGAGAGGCCAATCTTATTCTGTGCACATCATGGCAATTCAGACACAACAAAAAAAGAATAAGTACCCTGCAGAGATACAATTCTACCCCCTCAGTGCATGCCTGAATTTGTTCAAATCAATGGCTCTTTTTTGTTTGCAAGGTTTATGCAGCTATTAAGCCACAGAGACCTGGACTGACAGTAGAGAACTGGGGAAACCTGCATGCTACTATGAAGTTTTATCATTGTATTGTTATGTTTTACTCATAGGCTTTTCCCATCTGCCGCTGATTTACATCCTTAAAATAGAAACCTATTATATAGTTCACCTTAGGACTGGCAAGATGGGAGTAGCTTGAGGGCTGTATTACTACGTCAGGCAGAGAAGTCCATATTTGAACACAGGTCCGGAAAAGTTTGCTCTACAATCAATGGAAGACCACCGTTAGAGAGACACAAACATAGCTGTGCTTGGCTAGGCTAAAAGTGATTGGAGCAATCCATATATTTTTGTCTTGAATGAAGCCACGTAAAAACTTCTGTGATTTTATTGCCTGATGCAAGGGAGTAACTAAGTCACTGAATCATACTTAACTAGATGTTGACAAATCACCAGTAATTCCTACAGTTGCCAAGAATGGGACCATGGTTTATAGACCAAATAGAAGATTGGTACCAGTTTTTCTAGTACAGGCCTCACACATCTTATTACAATGTTCAGATAATGGATTTTGTACGTTACTGGTAATTCCTGAGTGGAACTTAAGAAATCAATGTAAAGCCCAAAGATTGCTCCCTGTGTGGAGCTTGGGCCAGACCATATCTAAAATTCATGAACGGTCTACTTAGTCCCAAAGAAGGCACAAGGCACATAGAAAATACCTCAGATAATGTGGTACATGATTTCTATAAAGCTTAAGACTATGTAGTAGAGAGGTACTCCTTTCTTCTCTTGATGTCTGAAGGAAGAAGAGGTTAAAGATACAGTAATTTGTTATATTTAGTCCATGGAATATTGGTTGCAATAAATAATCATGTAAAGCAGGTAGACCAGGAAAATCAAGAAGTGGCTTGATTTCTTTATTTTGGGGGAGGTGTCATTTTGCTCTCTTTGTGTGTGGACAGGGTGTTTACATGCTAGTGCAAATGTATGGACAGAAAAGAGTAGCTACAGAATCCTAAAAGCTGAAACTGTGAAATCTGTCATAACTGTCTTCTCAAAAAAACCCAAGCAGCTATTGCATTCAGAAGCACCCACTGAATTTTAAGTTTCCTAAATTTTCTATTTTTATGTATGGAGGAAATAGAGCAGAAGAAGTAAAATGACTACTTTAGCAGCTATGAGCTCTAACTAGAAATGGTGAGTGGTAAAGGACTCACTTTAGGCTCTGTATTTCTGTAAAACTGGTAAAAACAATTTTACTGCCTGTCTTTGTTAATTTTCCTTCCTAAAAGTTCACCAACTAATCAGTGCTCATTTTTAAGCTGGAGCACCAGTTAAAACTCAAATGGAAGGGAACAACTTCTCCTTCAGCTACTAAGGCAGGACTAAAGGAAAAACCCACCTCTTCTGCCAACCTCATGATTAAATTTAAGTAGCTGTATTAACTTGGTGACTTGATAATTTGATACCATTGATTTATTGATTCAATTTCAATTATTACCTTGATTTAATCCTTGCATTCGGCCAACGTTAATTAATCTCAAACAGTAATAGTAGCTTTAATCAGTGATGTATATGTTTAATTCTAGATTAGGTTGTCCTTTTAATATAATTCATAAAAGTAATCTGTTTTGATACATTCTCCTTATTTGCAGCATGGGCTGATCCCTCTAAAACAGAGGTGTTCAGTTAAGGTATTTGAAAACCAGCTGGTTTTCTTTCTAAATTCATACCTTTGCCTCTCACAGTTATGTCATGCCAGTCAGCAGTAAAGCTGTGGTTTGATCTATGAATTGCTGTTTACTGGCACTCCCAATAAGAAGTTATCAGAGGAATGTTATCACTATCACCAGCAGAGATGGAATAAGCAACTGGAGACTGTGATTTAAAAGAAAGTAAACTGCAACAATATTATAACCTGAATGTCTTTTCCCTCAAAATAAAATGCCCGGTGCTCCCCCTTAGCCAAGCCAACATTGTTTTATCATCCCCTTCCTCTCTAAAGGAAAATAATTATTTTATTGAAAATTAAGTGTAAACAACATCAAAAACCATGAAAAAAAAACTAGCCTGGTAGTGGTTTTTTTAAATTCAAAAGAGAGGATGATGCACATAGCAAATCATCAGTGGATTTGAATACCTACTCAACAGACTGTCCTAGGCAGATCTGTTGCAGCAGCACATCCTCTTAGACCTGCTGGGGAATAGCACTGGAACGACGCAGAGAGGCGGCAGATACACAGCACCCTGTCCTGCTGCCCGACGGCTGGAGACAGTGGTTTGTCATGGCAGGCAACACTGTGCTGCGCTGTTGGTGGTCCTACCTGCCTCAGTATCTACCTACCATGTGCCCCCAGTACGTATGTGCATGACCTGCCAGTCACTCATCAAGACCATGCTTCCAGATGTAGCAGTAATGTTTTCTTCTCTGTGCTTCCCAGGAGGAATGACAGAGCCTGTCCGTGACACCAGTGCTGACAAGAGATTTCAGGTTTTTCTGAGACAGACACAGTCACCACAACCCTGAAGCGCAGCATGATGATGTTACACACTTCAGCCACCACCGTACAAAAAGGACTCACCAACCTTGAAATGCTGCCCAACCCACCTGCAACAATGTGGATGGTCAGCCTGCATATCACTGTTGTGGTTTAACCTGACAGGCAGCTAAACACCGCACAGCCACTCGCTTACTACACCCTTCCTTCAGTGGGATGGGGGAGAGAATCGGTTGAGACAAAGACAGTTTAATAAAAAAAAAGTAGAGGGAAAGAAAAGAAAGTAATAATAATAATAATAATAATAGAATATACAGAATATACAAAACAAGTGATGCTTGATACAATTGCTCACCACCCGCTGACCGATACCCAGCCAGTCCTGAGCAGCGATCCCTCTCCCCCCACCTAACGCGCTGCCCCGAGCATGACATCATATGGTCTGGAATAGCCCAGTTGGGGTCAGCTGTTCTGGCTGTGCCCCCTCCCAGCTTCTTGTGCACCTGGCAGAGCAGAGGAAGCTGAAGAAGTCCTTGACTGGTATAAGTACTGCTTAGCAACAACTAAAACATCAGTTTGTTATTAACATTCTAACATAGTATTAAATCCAAAACCACAGCACTATGCCAGCTACTAGGAAGAAAATTAACTCTATCCCAGCCAAAACCAGGACAATCGCCCTCTAAGTTTTTGTTCAAGTACTGGGTCAACCATTCCGCTGCATGATCAACATCAGATCTGGTAGAATTTCATGAACATGACGTCCTCCAGCAGAAAGTTATGTAGACAGTTCTCATCCTAAATTGAGAGCACAGTGTAGTCCTGCTGCAATGTTTGTGTGGGTCTTGCCATTTTATTTACCAGGAATACCTGCAGCCACTCTCTCCTGTAGCACTTGCAAGCTGGCCTCCCCTCCATCACCTTCCACTGACTCAGGGCATATCAGAGTAATGCGTATTTCATGGTGCTGAAGCTGGTTTTGGCAAGTTGTGATACACTTTCCTTCTAACTAGAAAAAGCTGATTTAGATATAACACTGAAGAGTCCATGCTAAAGAACATCAGAAATTATTTATCCATAAGAAATTGGTGGTCTGTGTAGTCGAAGGGGAATTAATGCTCATTAAGCTTTCTACCCTTTGGAAGGCCCTAGAGGACTTACAGGACTTAGAACATAAAGGAATTTATAAGAATCTGATGTTTTCTCCAACAGTGCCATTAGATGCCCACAGGGCCTCCAGCAAAAAATTGTCGTTATCTGCAACAGGCTAAGGTTTGGATTAATGCCAGAAATGTGTGCCTAGGAAATAGTTGTATTAAAGCAGTTAACCATTAGTATAGATGTAAACTGCAACAATAGGCCAATGTTATATGTGGATCCTCATTATTGCTCAAAGACACAACGTATAATTAAGAAAACTGTCCACCATACAAGGGTCCAATACGGCAAATATATCTGTAGCTTTACCAATCCATCAAAACTTTCTACCTTGCATTGCAACAATCTTTCTTCGGTGGTATGAATTCAGCAAATAGGATTTAAGAAAAACTGAAATGGAAACAAATAATGGATGACTATGAAAAAAATCCTGTACATTTTAAAGACAAAAATTACTGGGTTTCAAGACGTTATTTTCTCCTGTCGCAATTATCTGTGTACTCTGAGTTTCTAGTAACATAATTTAAAGTCTTTTGCTCAGGCATGAAATACCTGATGAATAAATTGGATGAATAAAGGCATGAATAAAAATTCACCTCTTACCTCACAGCAAAGAGGGACAAAGAGAATGTAACTTTCCTGCTTTAAATGTTGAATGGATTCGATTATTTTAAAGATAGTAGTCAGCTTGTGCTAGGCACAAACTGGTATGACAGATATCTTTCATACGCTAACAACAGGGTTATGTAGGTTTAGATGCTAGCTGCAGAGCTGCCTTGAATTCAAGTTATGGGATGTAGAGCCCTTGTCAGAGAAATTTAGCCTGGTTCCTAACTTGATGTGATTTGTTTAAGACACAATATCCAACTTTTTGGCAAATTTTCTCCTTTCCCTGCAATGACATTTCCCCATTTCTGAGGGACAGGAGTAGAAAAAACATTTGGAACACAAAGAAAATGGGTATTTAGAAGGATGTAGAATGCTGAAGTAATAGAGGGATATTGTCATACAGAATTGTAAATACGTGAAGTATTTATGCAGAGCATAGATACTGACGTGAAGAGTATGTGAGCAGTATCAGGTACATAGTTTTGTGTCCTCTGGGTTCAGCTGTTATGACTGTAACATGATATACTGGGGAATGCAACCACCAAGTCTAAAATAGAGGTGGCTACTGGTGTCTGCTACAGTAAACTGTCTCCTAACAAACACTGGCTGACAAGAACATGCTTGGGTATCTGTGCTAGTGGACACATGATCAAGGTCAAACATCTAGCCTTGATGTCAGCCCAACTCAAAGGCTTTTTTTCCCACTATTATCCTGATGGGAAAAAAAGAGAGATTATTCACAGGAGTGCATCTCCTGCTTGCATTTTTCCTACAACAGGTCCCACCACTATGATGGTCATGCAATGATGAGGTGACCACCTTCAGGGCAAGATACAAGATATCTTTTTGTTATACTTCATGTCACATGCATATTCTTTCACATCTCAGAGACCCTCTTGAAACAGAAAGGAAAACCATGGGAGTATCAACTAGGTCAAACGAGGGAAATAAATAGTCTTAAGGAAAGCAAGCAGGTCGTTGCACAGATTACTTATTTATACTGCATCAGTAGTGAAGGCACACTAATTTTACAGCAGCTAGTGTTGAAGATGGCTTAAAGGCATTGGTAATAAAGGTACATTATATCCAACTCGGATTTTAGTGTAATGACTTGTTTTTGTTTTGCTGAAAACAGTATTTTACCTGATATTCTTACATGGGGAAGAATACAATATTGGTATAGCTATTTCTGGGAAATTAAGGACATTCTATAAGGTAGAATAAGTCATTAAAAAACCCATAAGCTATCAGTTTGAGAAATCATATTCACTTACAAATACAGTTTGGTCTTAAAATTTTATGGATTCATAACTATCAGCATACTGCAGCTGATGTTATTTACAGTCAATCTTTCTCAGAACCCAGAAAACCTATACAAGTTTCACAAGAAAATTTTTTAATACTGACTTTTATAGACCAGGTTTCCAATTGACTGACAGAGGTGACTACATATAGAATATTCATTAACTGTCACTCTACTGGTCCAAAGAGCTGTCAGTGCCAAGAAAATTATTGAGGCTAGCAGTTCTCCTTTCTGTTGGTAAAACAACTCAGAGCTGCAGCCAGAAATTACTAGAGGAACAAGTTTTATACATACACATACATGGTATGTGCAAACACACGTATACACTGACACTGGTGATACATTTTTTCATGGGAGGACACCCAATGCACAATCAATGTCATAAAAAATTCTTTCAGTTTTCCTGTTTTCACTTCATCTCCAGCCATTTTAAAGCTGCTACACTAACCTATACCTCATCGGCCATTTCAGTGCTAAGAAGTAGGTTGTAAGCAGCAAAGAGGATCCATGTGATACTTTTATTTCAGTTCTGTTTGTGTAGAGGTGCCTTTGGCCAACGAAGAGTACAGTCAATATTATATAGGAGGAAAACAGAATTTTTTGTGTTAATCCCTTTAGATAAATACACTTATAAAAGGAATGCAGAATGTAGGTAAATTTGAATGTAGGTAAGTTTAAATTAATATCGTAACCTAATTCAGTTACAAATCTGGACATAAATGCTTAGATAAAAATGTAATCTTAATATAAATGTTCTTAAGTGTTACTCTTTGAACTGCTAGTCTGAAAAATTTCAATAGCTTATGATTTTGGTATAGCTAGGCCATGTTGAAATAGACCCCCCAGATCTCATTCAGCCATGTTTTCATGATTTTAGGATCTTTGCTCCTCCTCACCAGCTATAAAGTAAAGAGAAATTTTAATATCACATAAAGCTTTAGAATTTCCTGTAAGGAATTAAAATTCTTTTAATTCAGAAATCAATAATATTGTGTGCATGTTTATATAAAATTTCCCCATATTGCTACCACTTTCAGAAGTAGAATTTTATGTAATGCCTGCTGTGAATGCATAGGCTCCCCACCAGGGCTAGAAAGGGATAAAAGGGCCACCCACTGAGAAAAGGCACCGCATCTGTGAAGCTTAGTTAGTTTAAGGAGCAATTACAAAAGCTGACTGGAAAGCGGAAAAAAAATCAGAAACTGACTCCTACCATGAGGAGTGTGGCACCTTGCTTTCTCTTCCTGGAAAAAGGTGGGAATTAGGAGACATCTTTGCCTTCAGAGAGGAATGACTCAAATGCATGGATTTGGAAAATGCTTAAAATGGACTCCCCCAAGTGAGAAGATGCATAGGATTGCTTTGCCAAACCTTCATTTCATTAAGCACAACAGGCTTTTAATATCTGGAGACTTCAGGAGAAAACTGTGATATATGCCCCTGCATACTCTTTTTCAAACACTGAGTATGCCTTTTGGACATACAAATGGATATTTGTACTAACAGCTCTCATTATTACCTTATATGCAAAAAAAGACAATCAATCTGATCATTGGAAAATAAACATTGTTGATGTCAAAGTGAAACCCCCACTCCACACTTTCTATTTTTTTCTTGTAATAAAATAATTTGAAATCTTTACAGGCTTGTCTGCCTCACTTGAAATTATATTTTTACAATAGGATGAGCTAGTGAATGATGAAAAGAAAATTTGTCCAGCATTTCAGATTATGAAAATATTTTGCATCTACCTCTGTTAGAACATTTTTCTATCCATCGAATGGCTCAACCTTAAGTAGTCACAACACATGGACATCTTCATATAGTGTGTATATCCATACCAGTATTGAGCTACTTCTAAGTACCTTCATGGGTTAGACTGTACATAAAACTTGAAATAGACTTCTGAGTGTGGTTTCTTCAATAGGTTACTCTAAGACTTTGGTTGAGCAGAAAGAATAAATCTTTTCAAGGTATTCCTTATTGCTCTTCAGACAGTCGCTAGGAGAAGTTTAATCTCAGTATACCAAGCTTACCCTTAGGAGATGATGATTCAGACTAGTCAATCAAAAACATTTAATTAATAGATTCTGCTCAGTACTTTAGAGGACTGACACACTCAGGAGATATGCACTATATCCAGTCATATTTTCACATCGAGATTTCCTAAAGGGAGAAAAGTTTCTGCTCTGAAGCATTCTGAAAAATGGAAGCAATCTATAGGCATGCTATTTAAGTCTTTCACTGTCTTCTCATTTATTACTGAGTATGAGCTATCTGACCTTGTAACTATGGTTTGTCTTTAAAAGCATGTACTAGCCAATGGAATGGAGACAAATATTTATTAACCTCAAGCACTAAAAACATCTAAATAAATAACAATATCCATCAATTATAATTTATAGTGTTTTCATTTCCAAAACCCTGAGCAGATATCAGTTCATTGTTGTAATATGAACTCATTTGCTACATGCTGTAACTTTATTAGGTCCTAATCCTCATTCTCACTCAGTCTATAGAAAACATATTGCAAAAATATCACTTTTTCAAAGAGCACAGAATGCCTCTTTTCTGCATTGGTACTTTTTTTCAATAGTAGTCACATAAACAGACTGCTCGGTGTCTTAAAGATTTCCTCCAAAGTTATTCCACCCTTCAAATAAAATTAATATCTTTCCTAACTCTGCAAATTACTTCTGCTTTTGTTTCTGCTTCTTAGCCGGATCTCACTCCACCTTTCCTGAGCTGCACTGGTTTACATTCAGTTGTCATCACTCATGTTCTGCTATTTAGGCACAAAACTAAAACCTCTACTTTTGCATGAATAACTGTCTTTACCACAAAGAAGAGGAAAGCATGAAAGAATAAAAGCAAAATTCTTTTAGAAATTATAGTATATGTCTCAGTTGTGAGACCTTTCCCAGCTGCTCATCAAATCTGTCATCTGCCTCTTCATCCTGAGTTTATAATCAGGTGGACTTACTTTTCTACCTAAAGCATTCTCTATTAATTTTTCAGTAGTATAGCAAAACACCCTCCTCCTGTGGTGGACTGTTTTGACCCAGTAGGATGTACTCCATTTTCTTGTGGGAACACCATTTTAACTGTAAGTTTGCAGTGACTGAATGCTTGCATTTTGTCCTTCATCTTGTTTTCAATCTCCAAATCAGTATGTATACAACAGTAGGCTAAGAGTGTTCTCAAGCATCAAATGATGCTGGAGCACCATGATGTTAAAAAAAAGAAAAAAGTAAAACGATGCTTGAGAAGCCACCGAGGCGAAGGGTTCCGGAAAGAAAGATCACGACCAGGGACCCTTCCTAAAGCGGCAAAACCACAGCAAAACTGCGAAGGCAAAAGTGCAGGTGAGGAGCAGCAGCTCTGGCTCAGCATGGGCAGGAACAAGAGTGATGGCGGCCAAACCCCCTCACACACAAGAGCAGCCCCAGGGCGTAGTCCTCCTCCTGGCTCTAAAGGGAAACTCAGCTAGTGGTCATCACTCTCCCAGGACAAGACCTAGCTATGGTTTCCCCTCGCCAAAAAGCCATTGCCAGAAGGAATGTGGCAATGCAGGTGGAGCTCCCACACAAACATCCAGCTGTCCAGGTCTCTGGATGCAGGGGGTGCCCGAGCCTGTCACTCGTACCAGAGGGCAGCAAGGACAACAGCTGTCTCTGGTGTGACCAGGTGGATGGTCTGCTCAGCCTGGTGGCGGAGCTGAAAGAGGAAGTGGAAAGGTTAAGGAGGATCAGGGAGTGTGAGAGGGAGATAAACTGGTGGGTGGAGCCGCACCCTACTATCCCTGAGGCCAAGGCAGCAGATGGAGGCTCCAAAAGAAGCAGAGGATCTCCTGCCCTCTTGCCACCAAGCAGGAGGGCACCCAAGAGACAGCAGGGAATGGAAACAGGTCCCTGCTCGGGGCAGCAGGCGAATCCCCTCCCAGCCTCTCTCACCTTCCCAGTTGCCCTTACACAACAGATATGGGGCTCTGGAACTTGAGGGCCAGGCAAATGAGGATGTGGATGAAGGTCCATCCAGGGGGTTGGCTAGGGTGAGTTAGTCAGCCTCCATTAAGAAAAAACGGAGGATAACTGTCGTAGGTGATTCCCTTCTGAGGGGAACAGAGGGCCCAATATGCCGACCAGATCCATCCCACAGGGAAGTCTGATGCCCCCCTGGGGCCCAGGTTAGGGACGTTACTAGGAAACTCCCTGGTCTGGTACGGTCCTCTGATTATCATCTGCTATTGATTATGCAGGTTGGCAGTGATGACGTTGCGGTGAGAAGTCCAAAACCAATCAAAAGCGACTTCAGGGCACTGGGACGACTGGTTGAAGGATCAGGAGCACATGTAGCATTTTCCTCAATCCCATCAGTGGCAGGGAAGAATACCGAAAGGAACAGTAAATTCACCTGATTATCAGGTGGTTCAGAGGCTGGTGCCATTGGTGGGATTTGGGGTTTTTTGATCATGGGGAGGTTTACATGGCACCAGGCCTGCTGGAAACAGATGGAGTTCAGCTATCTCAAAGGGGGAAAAGGATTCCCTCTCATGAGTTGGCAAGGCTCATTGAGAGGGCTTTAAACTAGGTTTGAAGGGGGAAGGGGAAATAACGGGGTTTACTAGAGAGGAGCCTAGGGGTGGCATGCTAGTGTTGGGGGTGAAATCAATAGCCCAGATCAAGTGCATCTACACCAATCCACACAGTATGGGCAACAGACAAGAGGAGCTGGAAGCCATTGTATTGCAGGTTATCTACGACTTAGTCACCATCACAGAAACATGATGGAATGACTTTCATGACTGGAGTGCTGCAAGGGATGGCTATAAGCTCTTCAGAAGGGATAGGCGAGGAAGGAGAAGCAGTGGGGTGGCTCTGTATGTTAGGGAGTGTTTTGATTATATAGAGCTCAATGATTGTGATGATAAGTTTGCGTGCCTATGGGTAAGGATGAGGGGGAATGCCAACAAGGCAGATATCCTTCTGGGAGTCTGTTATAGATCATCCAACCAGAATGAAGAGGTAGATGAAGCATTCTATGAGTGGCTGGCAGAAGTCTCACAATCACTAGTCCTTGTTCTCATGGGGGACTTCAACTTACCAGATGTCTGCTGGAAATACAATACAGGAGAGAGGAAATAGTCTAGGAGGTTCCTGCAGTGTGTAGGAGATAAATTCCTGACAGAGCTGGTGAGCCAACTAGGGAAGGCGTCCACTGGACTTGTTGTTTGCAAACAGAGAAGGACTTGTGGGTGATGTGATGGTTGGAGGCCATCTTGGGCTTAGCAACCATGAAATGATAGTGTTCTCAATTCTTGGAGAAGTATGGAGGGGAAGGTCAGCAAAACCACTATCATGGGCTTCCAGAGGGCAGACTTTGGCCTGTTCAGGACACTGGTTGAGAGAGTCCCTTGGGAGACAGTCCTGAAGGGCAAAGGAGTCCAGGAAGGCTGGACATTTTTCAAGAAGGAAGTCTTAAAGGTGCAGAAGCGGGCCGTACCTGTGTACCATAAGATGAACCAGCCTGGCTGAACAGGGAGCTTTTGCTGGGACTCAGGAGAAAAAGGAGAGTTTAACACTTTTGGAAGAAGGGGCAGGCAACTCAAGAAGAGTACAGGGATCTTGTTAGGTCATGCAGAGAGAAAATTAGGAAGGCAAAAGCCCAGCTAGAACTCAACATGGCCACTGTTGTAAGAGATAATATAAATGTTTTTACAAATACATTAACAACAAAAAGAGAGCCAAGGAAAATCTCCATCCTCTATTGGATATGGGGGAGGGAACATACTGACAAAAGATGAAGAAAAGGCTGAGGTACTTAATGCCTTCTTTGCCTCAGTCTTTAAAAGTCAGACCAGTTCTCCCCAGGGTATTCAGCCCACTGAGCTGGAAGACAGGGATGGAGAGCAGAATAAACGCCCATAATCCAGTAGGAAGCAGTTAACAACTTGCTGTACCACCTGGACACCCACAAGTCTATGGGGCTGGATAGGATCCACCCAAGAGTACTGAGGGAGTCCTGGCTAACTGGAGAGGTACCAGAGGACTGGAGGCTTCCCAATGTGATGCCTGTCTACAAAGGGCCGGAAGAAGGATCCAGATAACTACAGGCCTGTCAGCCTGACCTTGGTACCAGGAAAAGTTATGTAGCGGTTCATTTTGAGTGAGCTCACATGGCATGTACAGGACAACCAGGGGATCAGGCCCAGCCAGCATGGGTTTATGAAAGGCAGGTCCTGCTTGACCAACCTGATCTCCTTCTATGACTGGGTGACCCACCCTACTGGATGAGAGAAAGGCTATGGATGGTCTCAACCTTGACCTTAGTAAAGCCTTTGACACTGTCTCCCACAGCATTCTCCTAGAGAAGCTGGCAGCTCATGGCTTAGACAGGCGTACTCTTTGCTGGGTAAAAAAAATGGCAGGACGGTCAAGCCCAAAGGGTGGTGGTGAACAGAGTTAAATCCAGTTAGCAGCTGGTCACAAGTGGTGTCCCCCAGGGCTCAGTTCTAGGGCTGGTCTTGTTTAACATCTTTATCAACGGTCGGGATGAGAGGATTGAGTGTGCCCTCAGTAAGTTTGCAGATGACACCAAATTGGGCAGGAGTGTCGATCTGCTTGAGCTTAGGGAGGCTCTACAGAGGGGTCTGGACAGGCTGGATCGATGGGCTGACATCAACTGTATGAGGTTCAAAAAGGCCAAGAGCCAGGTCCTGCACCATTACAGGCTTGGGGAAGAGTGGCTGGAAAGCTGCATGGCAGGAAAGGGCCTGGGGGTACTGGTTGAGAGCTGGCTGAATATGAGCCAGCAGTGTGCCCAGGTGGCCAAGGTCAACAGCATCCTGGCTTGTAACAGAAATAGTGTGACCAGCAGGGCCATGGAAGTCATCCTTCCCCTATGCTCAGCACTGGTGAGACCCTACCTCAGATACTGTGTTCAGTTTTGAGCCCCTCACTACAGGAAAGATGTTGCATTGCTGGAGCATGTCCAGGGAAGGGCAATGAAGCTGGTGAGGGGTCTGGAGAACAAGTCTGATGAGGAGCGGCTGAGGGAACTGGGGTTGTTTAGCCTGGAGAAAAGGAGGCTGAGGGGAGACCTTATCGCCCTCTACAACTGCCTGAAAGGAGGCTGTAGTGAGGTGGGGGTCGGCCTCTTCTCCCTGGTAATGGGCAACAGGACAAGAGGAAATGGCCTTAAGTAGTGTCAGGGGAAGTTTCAATTGGATATTAGGAAAAAATTCTTTAATAAAAGGATTGTCAAACATTGGATCAGGCTGCCCAGGGAAGTGGTTGAGTCCCCATCCCTGAAGGTATTTAAAAGACAGGTAGATGAAGTGCTTAGTGCTTTAGTGGTGGACTTGGTACTATTAGCTTAACAGCTGGACTTGATCTTAAGGGTCTTTTCCAACCTAAATGATTCTATGATTCTATAAACAGCAGACTGTGCTATATATATAAAGAAAATCACTGCATTTATTTGGAAAAAAAAACCAAACAAAAAACAACCCCAAACCCAAACCTTTGTAGTAATCAAATTATTTGATGTGAAAATTTTACCTTTCTGAACAATAAGATAGCAAATAAGCACAGGGCAAAACCCATTTGGTTTCATTAACTGAACTGAACTCCTCCACAGATAATTACTTCCCCTTCAGTCTCTCATTTCACTGAAAACTTGGTGCATTTAAAAGTATAGTTTACTTCTTTTTTCTTTCTCTATTTGCACAAGGTTTATCATGCTAATACAGTCTGTCATTCTTTACACAGTCACATAGCAAAATATGAAACAGCTGGCTCAAAAACCCCCCGATTCTAAGCTTTCCTTATATGGCACATCACTGGAAAATGTCTCTCATGGATATCACAAAAATGTAATTAGAATGTCATGGGGTTTTATCGTTCAGATACAGTCAGTATCAGTCCGTTTGAGTCTACTGCATGGGACTTGGAGTCTAGACAAAGCATGAAAGCAAAGCATCGGTTGACAATGCCTTTTGCTGTTTCAGATATCCTCATCAGTCATATGTTAGTGAGCCTATCTACTATCTACTCTGATTCTCTATTTTACCATGAATAAAAATGTATTTTCAAACTAACTAGCCTTTGATACAGTGCCAGTGTTGAGAATTTATGGGACTTCCAAGTAACAAGTTTCTACCTCTTCCTTACAGAACTATTGGTAATATAAATGAATATACCACACAATCTGCGCAAACAGTAGTAGAAAAAATAAATTAGAAACATATCCAAGGGAGTAAAGAACAATATGATATTGTCTTTAATTCTGAGAATTTCCTTTACTGTAGCTGCTGTGTTAAAGCTGTGCACAGTATGGACACTAGAGTGTTAATGATAAGGATAAATTAACGGTCTGTGACATTATAACTATGAGCCTGTTACAATAGCAGGACATATTAGGGATAATCCACAGTGTGAGGAAATCGTTGTGCTCTGTTTGCTACAGACACAAACACAAAACTGATGAAAGTTTTGTAGTAAACTATGTTCAGGGAATGAGATCAACAGTCTGTAAGACCTGTCATCAGTGGGAGGAGAGGACATTACTCTTAAAACTCCAGAGGCAGAATTATCCTTCTGCCTTTGTTTCACATCTAGAAATCTTTCTTTCCCAAACTGAAGTACCATAATGCTATAAAGCATAAAATGTTCATATTCACATAATTCTACCTGAGGAAACAGAACAGAATCTCTGCTCTCAATAAAGTGTAGCTTTACCAAAGTCATAGATTAAATTGACATATAAAAAGCCCAGAATGAGATTCTGTTTCTTGCAAGCCCTTAGCTTGCTTTCAAATGAAAGAAAACTCTTAAGAATTCACTTACATGTCACATTTAATTTGAGACATTATAACTAGGTTAAAATACTTTAATCCTGACATCAGACCTTATATATATATGTAACCTCATGTATATTCTATCTTAATATACCTTAGACCAAAAATGTTATGATAGTTTAAGGAAGAGAGGCTACTTCCATTGTATTTACTGAGGCTATCTGTAGCAGGTTTGCATTTCAGATCATTTGAATACATCTTATTTAAGATTTGAGATGCAAATATAATAAAAGACAACTCCAAATTATGTGATATACTTCAGCAATCAAGTGCAGACAAATGAAGTAGGCATTCATGGTCTCAATTTTCCCAGAAGCTGAATAGTTGTTAATTACAGTAGACAGTATTCTATCCCATTTAAAATACCTAGTAATACTTTATCTTTGTAACTAGGAAACCATTAACACATTGTAGGGAACATGAAATACCACAGCAATGCATAATTTTGTTATTTAGCCTTCCCTTTTCCCTATTAACCCCTCAAAATAGGCATTTTCCTGTGCTTAATGGTGAAGAAAGGAAATACTTTCTAGCACTCACGAAAGGTATTATATTCGAGGTAAAAATCCTTTACATATTCACATGGTTGATAATGCATTGGCAGCCTAAATTTACACAAGCTAATTTTTAATATATCTATCTCACACCCTAGAACAAGCCTTTTAAGCATAAAGGATTTCTCCAGCACTTCTGTGAAACTAAAAGGGTTGTCATTTGTTATCCATGGATATAGTTTATGTGATGGTATCACATCTGCTGGAAAGCAATTTAAATATGCATAACATCTTAGGGTTTTGTTGTTGTTGTTTTTTTAAAGTATGAAATATCAATAATTCATATGTTAAATTAAGTAGGACTTGTCTGCAACCACAAATCCACAATACAGTGGGTTTGGCAGGAAGGTCAACTTAAGAAGTTCTCACTCACTACTTTACTCATGGTTCTGAATTTAAAAAATGGGTTGAGCAATCTTAACCCCATATTAATTTGCTGATGCAGTTGACACAATGAAAAGAGCAGCATGCTCCTGCATGGGGATAAGAACAAATAGTTTGGCATACAGGATGTAAAAATTTGTTAAGCAAACATTGCTGCCTAACTCCTTAAACCAAGAAACTGAGGTTCCGCTGAACTCAGAACAGGCTTCAGCCTGTTCAGTCATTACTAAATATAAAGTGCCATTTCTGTGCTTTCAGGAATGAATGGGAATAAATCATACAATATTGGAGATATAATTTTCAAATTACATTTTACAATTAAGATTGGTAAATAGTGGTGGAAAGCCATACTAATATCAGTAAATAAAGAATATCCGTATAAGGAATAACCTGTCTGACAAAGCTGTGGAATGAGGACTATGTACTGGAAAGCAACAACTCAGAACAGAAAGAGTCACAGTGGACAAGCAGCTCACAATGATCTCCTAACATCACTGTTCACTGTAAATGCAGGACAGTGTTTGAGAAGAGTTGAGAGATCATCTTTTCCCTCATTATGTGACATTACCAGACTAGAATATTGCACGCTGCTCTTGAATCTACACCCCTAAAAGCTGTAGGAAAATTACAGTAGAAACAAGAAACATGACTCAAATTATTCAGAGTGAGGAAAATACCTTTTAGTTGTAGACCGAAGGTGTACAGCTTAGCAAAAGGAAGTGTAAATGATTTTTGTACATGTAAACAGACCTTCTGGGAGATAAAATAATAGATATGAAAGGGTTCTGTTTGGACAAAGTCTTAAATATGTAGTTCCAAAAGTTGCTGAGACAGTTCAGCTTCTAATGACAATACCTCTTGCCGATATTTCAGTCTTACCCAGAGAGAATTCTTTGTATCAAAAATAAATGTAGTCCCACAAATATAAGAAACTTCTGTCCCACAGAAATAAGAAACAAGGTTTATTGGATTTTGAAATTGGATGCAATTGTTCTTTCTCTTCTCTAAATAAAAAAGAAAAAAATTGTGTAGCTTTATGAATGCACTTGGAGATGAAGGAGCATCAAACATCCATACGTTCATGAAAATAACATGGAAAAAATGACTTCATTTTCCAGAAAAGAATGATCATATAAAAGCATATGCTGGTCCTTAAAATGTCACCTTCTTTTCTCCAAATATATGAGCAGCTTTTAAAATTGTTACAAACAGTAAAAACCTAACAAAGTTCTCCCGTATTTCATTAATCAAAGCCTCCAGAAATTCAGGCAACTGATTTTAACAGGAAAATGTATCATCAATATATCAGAAAAATATATTACTATGATAAACAATAAGGTGTCCTTCTAACTCTAAAAAACCCCACCCATCTAAGAACTGCTTATTCCCAGGCAAGGGTTATTTTTCCAGATTTGCTGACGTGAGAAGTAGTGTCAATGAAGATCCACTTTGGTAAATAATAGGAATGTGTGTACAAACATACAGTGTTTAGTTTCTCAGTGTTGTCCATTTGAATTTGAATTAAAAATTAATATTTCCTGTTTATTTATCATTTATTTATGCCTGTTTAAATAAAACAAACTTAAGAATACAGGTGCAGTAGTACAGAACAATAGCATTACGTTATTCATCTTGCACTTTCTTTACAAAAATTATTAAAGCAACATGTCATATTTATGACATTCAGGAGAAAGGATCAGTGTAATAAACCTGCAACATACAGTGCACTGGCAGGAGACTGATTGTTTTTTTCCTGGCACAGCTCACACCATCTGGATAATGGCCACCATATTGACTTTCACAGCGTAGGCCACGAGAGGACAGGATGCTAATCTTATCATGTTTGTCCAGTGACTCATCTTCCACATAAGTAATAGAGGCAGAGAAGCAGTAATGTCTTTGTCGTAAGTCTTTCCACAGTAGACATTACCAGAATCTTGGGGGTGAAATATGGAAGGCAGCAGGGGGAGGAAGGGAAATTAGAAAATATGAGTAAAAATGGAGGATGTGTAGAATTGCTGAGTTCCATCCCTGCTCTTCCTCAGAAATGAAGATTATTAATTCCTTGCTCTCACAGCCAGAGGAAATGATAAGAGGGGACATTTAAGCCCACCAAATCTCACGTTCCAGAAAAATAAATGCTCCTATGACCTTCACTCTTTCAACTTTCCTTTGAGGAAAAGGGGAGGAATGTAGGATCATGCAGGAGACTTAAAGAATAATTGAGGAAGGAAGTGTGAGGAAGCTGGGTTAGTTGCAGTAGACCACGGTACAGGACAGAAGTGACTGGTTTATGGAAGGACTCAGTGCATCAGGCAGGCTTGAGCAATAACAGGGTGACAAGAATTGCAATAGGACATCTGCAGCTGCTGCAGCGTACTGGCATGAGTATATGCAAGTGTATGATATTGGGTAGTGTATCTGCTTTTAAGAGCTGGGTTGCCTATATAGTAGGAGTGAAAGGCAGAGCCCTGGTATTGGAAACAGTACTGTCCTCTCCCTTTCTCTGTCATTGCTCTTCTTCTCTGTGGCACTTCCCCATAGTTGCTGACTGCAAGATTGGTGAAAGACAAAGCAGGAAAAACACATGACTGGATGAAAAGAGGATGCTAAAGGAAAGGAAGAACTATTGAGCAATGTCAGCAGCCCTGATGAATGTCTAGCATTCCAGCAGGGCTGCTAGAGACGTGAAATGCATGTGATTTGGCAGATTAGAAAATAAATCTAAGCCCAGAAAATGCTGTTGCCTGTTGCAGTCTTTCTCCTATTACCTAGAAGGCTTTCAAGATTAGCTGTTGATGCAAGAAACAGCTATGGGTTCAACAAAAAGAGCTATATGTCATCAGAAGGAGGAGCCCAAGTGAAACACAGATCTTTAGTCCTGAATGCAGTGGCAAAGAGAAGTAATAAGAGCTGGTGTGATGAACACTTTGAGTGTCCGAATAGGGAAGGATAAGAAAAGACTGAAAGGGATAAAGACTGCTCATTGGACAGGAAAGCAGGCTTGCTATTGATAATACCAAAACTGAACTTTGCATGAACTTTAAAGCACATACCCATTTCCTATTTAGAAGGCACTTGGGAGACATGGGAAAACCAAGAACCGATGAGAGAACATTACATTACTGAGAGGGTCCAGCGTAATAACAGTGAATGGGAGCAGAGGAGATACGTGATCTGCCGGGATGGCAGCCACAGAAGAGAGGATCCTTGAAGGGAGCAGCATAGTACTCTGGATAATCACTTTATTTTAAAGAGCAGGAACGGTTTGGAGGAGCCCTGCGCAACTGCACGCTGTAATGAGAGGGAGGAGATAGGAGAATATTTCAGAGATACAGAGAGATATGCAAAGCAGTATTTGTCAGAAAAAGGAATTGATGAAACAGTGACAAGGTCTGTGAAAACTGTTAGACAACAGCAGGAGAGACTGAGGAAGAATGAAGAAATACACTGAAAGTTTTTTTTTGCAGCTGGAGACCAGAGGGAAGGTCTGAAAAAATTTGCTGGAAAGACCTCAAAAGTAAAAGGAAGAAAATGATGAGGGAAACATGGAGTACATTTTCATATAAAATGTCACATAAAAGTGTTATGTGAAAAATACTTAGGGCTTTGTGTTTATCTGAATGCACAAGATTTTTAAGGAATAGGAATAGAAATTGTATGATGATTTGTGTTTTATAGACTATCTGCTACTCTGAGATCCTCATCTTGACTGAGGCCTCTGAAGATTATTGTATTATATTATACCAATATTATATGACAGTAATTTTATTACTTCTGTACAACAGCTAGCATGGAAATAATATGGCTTTGGGTGCATTCTTTGTGTTTGTGCATATGAGATCATTTCAGACACAGATATGCAAACTTACTTCATTTAGATCTAGAAAATATACTTAGGGTGCTTTGGGCACCCTGCCACTAGGGCTAGACGTGACCCAGAGCAAATCTGCTGACAGGTGTCTTTTTGGGCACCATAACAGAGGTACAGAAGTCCTTTGCCTCCCTCATAGCCATGACACAACATTCAGTAAATCTGCCACAATCAGCTGCATCCTGGGTCTTTCAAGACCAATAGTCTAGAATCACTTTGTTTCCTGAACGTCTCTTGAAAATCAAAGAGGTCATGCAGAACAAGGTACTAGCAGTATCCAGGACTTGCTGTGCTGAAAGTTTGGATTAAAATTGCTCTGCTTCGGTCTTTTAACTTGACTCCTGATTTCTGTTTGTACAAAATCAAGCAGAATCAAGTCTTGTCATTTCTGTCTGTGATATTAATGTTAAAAAAACAATTATTATTAAAAAAAATTATTAGTCAAAAGAAATAAAAAGGAATAAGAATGACTTTTATGTGCAGAGGAAAAAAAGAAACTAGAGCAAAAGAGTCTAATAAATGAAGAGGAAGAAAATTAGTGATGATGATCTAATTGCTGAGGTGCTGACTACTCAGTTTTTAATGAGGGAAAAAGGGAGGGAAGTAAGTATAATTAGGATATAATGAAGCTTCTCT
>NW_009258484.1:2642055-2666029 GCF_000687185.1 Egretta garzetta | reverse complement strand
GTGGGAACGGTTCAAAGCTGCAATAGAGGAGGTTTAGACTGGCCATTAGGAAGCCTTTCTTCACCGAGAGGGTGGTCAAACACTGGAACAGGCTTCCTAGAGAGGTGGTCAATGCCCCAAGCCTGTCCATGTCTAAGAGGCATTTGGACAATGCCCTTGATAACATGCTTTAACTTTTGGTGAGCCCTGGAGCGATTAGCAGTTGGACTAGATGATTGTTGTAGGTCCCTTCCAACTGAACTATTCTGTTCTATTCTGTTCTGTTCTATTCTATTCTATTCTATTCTATTCTATTCTATTCTGTTCTGTTCTGTTCTGTTCTATTCTATTCTATTCTATTGTACTCTAGATCTACTTGTAAACAGGCCAGTCTCTGACCATGGATGAATTCTCACAAGTAGAAATTTCACAGGCTGTTTCTCCATAAAATGCAAGAGACTGTAAGTGAATTCATGAGGGATGTAAACAAAAATAAACCCATATATAATAAACTGCAAGGACCGAATTAAGGCAGGGATATTACATTCAGTACTGCAAAATTTAATCCACAGAATGAACAGTCATATAAATGGCTGGTGATATCAGCACATGCAGGGTGTCTAGTAGTTAAAGGTAGCATGGTATGAGTTGCAAATTAGTTGCCTATATTGGCTCAATAGTCTGTAAACAAGTCAAATACCAGTTTTACATGCAAGAAAGTCTAAAGGGAATGGGTAAAGATGAAAAACAGGTCCTTTGTACCTGTTAATCTACAAAAACCCTAGATCAGTGCTTTTTTACATTTAAAAAGGTGTTTTACATTTTTAAAGATGTTTTATATTTAAAATGGAGTACAGATAGTTCTGAGTTTCATTTTACATTCCCAGGTCTCAAGAGCCAAATTCAGTTCTGATGTCACACAAAACTCCCAATGTACCTAAGTTCTTCTCAGTTTATGTTCAAGACTGTGCAGCTATCAAGCATACCAGGATTTTTTTCTTGCAAGTAAAAAACATTTATTCTAGGAAATAATATTTGCGCAGTGCCTATTATGACAGGATATACCTCTAATTGGTGTCTCTGGCAACATTTAAAACGCAAACACATTTTAGTCTGCAAAGTACCAAATCAAAACAATACTGAGTTTATCCAATTCAATACCAAATAAATACAAAATGAAGCAACAATGCTATTTTTCCATATTTTACAATTCATTGAACCTAATCAATTACATCTAACATTTTATATGAATTATAGAATAACAGTGGACAGAGATCAAAGATATGAATTGAGTTGAATATAAATAGCTGAAACCGAAATCCAGATTTAAACTCCTTGAACTCTTGCAGTACACAGATCCAAGCATTGCCTTGCACTGTCTTCTATAGATAGAAATTTTCCCAATATAATATGGTAAGGCAAGAAGGTTGGTATGGTTTGGGAGTTCTGCTATAAATGAAACCTCTTACTTTCTTAAGGATCTGTCATGGTTTAGCCCCGGCCAGCAGCTAAACACCACACAGTGACTCACTCACTCCCCCCCAGTGGGATGGGGGAGAGAACTTGAAGGATAAAAGTATGAAAATTCCTAGGTTGAGATAAAGACACTTTAATAGGTAAAGCAAAAGCTGTGTGCACAACAAGCAAAGCAAAACAAGGAATTCATTCACTGCTTCCCATGGGCAGGTGGGTGTTCAGGCATCTTCAGGAAAGCAGGGGTCCATCACATGTAACAGTCACTTGGGAAGACAAATGCCATCACTCCGAATGTCTCCCCCCTTCCTTTTTCTTCCCCCAGCTTTATATACAGAGCATGACATCATATGGTGTGGAATAGCCCTTTGGCCAGTTGGGGTCAGCTGTCCCAGCTGTGTCACCTCCCAACTTCTTGTACACCCCCAGCCCACTCGCTGGCAGGGCAATGTGAGAAGCAGAAAAGGCCTTGACTCTATGTAAGCACTGCTCAGCAATTACTAAAACGTCCCCATCTTATCAATACTGTTTTCATCACAAATGAAATATCACAGAAGAATGAATATTGCAGGCTTTTTTTTTCTTTTTTACTTTGAATTATTGTTTTTACTACTCATGTTTGTTGTGCTGACATCTCTGCTGTCACACTCCTAAACAAGAAGCCCCTGTTGTCAACTTACTCTTTATGGGAAGGACCCACAGTACACACAGCCACAGAATTCTTGGCAGGGACAGTAAGCTTTGAACAGTCCTTTTCTTGTCAGATAAACAAAACTTCTGAGCCTTCTTGAGGGCCACCTTGGCATGTACAGATGACCCCTACCCAGGACATAATGTTCAGATAAGATTATTGTATTTGCCTCAGCTTAAAAAAAGAATCTGACTGCTTTTGTTATTCTTAAGAGGGAAAAAAAAAAAAAAGAACAAGATCAGGCATGCAGATGAGGCCTGCTTTAGCTAAATATATTCTCTTCAGCTCTTGTGGCTCTTCACTGGATGGTGGTAGGTCAAGATGGTCTGTGCGTCTGAAGTTCCCAGGGCTGGGCTGTTCAAGGATATTCCTTGTTGATGTGTCAGCAACAAAGACTACCCTATTTATTGTATGCTTCAGTTCATCAGGTTTACACATTTGACAGAATTTGTGATGTGTGGACTCTACTAGATATCTTAGGAGGCTACAAACAGGGTATGTTGGTGGTTTTTTGTAAATTCAGTTTTGAGGGAAAAAAGGATCCCATGTGTCGTACTTATGCCGATAAAGTATATGGTTAGAAAATGAAAGAAGATTAATTTTCCAATTCTTTTTCAGCTTTAGCATTCTGCTGCCACAGAAACCAGTTTTTCTTGATTACCAGGAACAAGTAAGCAAAGACTAACCTCAACTGATCTGTCATTCAGGACACCTACATCCTCTTTGGCAGTAGTATAATGCAAATAAGGAATGGGCAAGCTTATCTTTTTTGCTGCATTAAAATAAACTATAATTCCCAAATGACAGGTGGATAAATTCTACATACCTGCATTTATCTTCAACTATGTCTCAACTATAATTCAGAAAAATAAAAAGGAGAATATCCTTAAAAGATCAGCTTGCTACATTAACTCTTTACCTCTTACAACAACTTATGTGTATCAAAAAAGGTGGGACTTCATTGGTATGGCAAGGCAAATAAGACTGCAGACAGCTAATTACCACAGGAACCTGTAGATTCAAGATTAAACCTATGATACTGGTGCTGTGAGGCAAGAGGTGCAACTATTTTTCTGCTCTTCATGTCATTTTTTGTCGCTGACTTTACGGTGTGCAGCTTCTTCTCATGACTCTTTTCTTTCCCTCTTCTCCTTGCAACACTCAGCAGTCTCCAACCTTTACTTCCTGAGAGTGTTCAGTTGCTCTTCAGGAAAGGCATAATCTCAAGCACCCTGCCTGACCCACTCAATTTCTTCTTAAAAGAAAATAACAGACTAACCAAGATCAATCAAGGAAGAGAATGTACACTGTCATGGGTGAATATGTTGCTACTTGATAGGAAGTAGTTGCACCCTCCCCTTCTGTATGACAATATATTGAATTCATTCAGACCTTCTAGGTTAGGTCAAGATCTCAGAGCTTAAGCCTGTCTTTATACCCTGAGTAAACTTGGATTACAGGATCTAAGCCCACCCCACCCCCCAAGCATCTCTCTCATATGGGTACTAGTATGGTTGCAAGGGGCTATTTGTTCTCCAAAACAGTGGTTTCCAATACTTTATCCAAGTCCCAAATGTATGCTGGACCCTGGAAGGTCCTGCCACTTTCAACATATCTTTGCTCCCTCCTTCCTGAGCGCATCCAAACTGACGGGGATAAATAAAGTGAGGGAAGTAACAATTTTGATTCTGAAAACTTGGAAATACAGGATTAATACACATATCACCTAGCAAATTGTGTGAGGAACAATGTGTCTGGAGAAAATAGAAATGAGTTAATAACAGTCAGGGTAGACCAGGAGCTGCATGGGTAGAAATGTTATGGGTAGACAGGGCTTAGCTTGAATTATATCTCAGTACACATAGCAAAGGATGCATGCAACAGTCTAACAAACTTCTGCCTCTGATGTATAGCTGCTACCAGAAGGCACAGAAAGCTGGGATCATCTGCATATTTGTCAGTAGTTAAACCAGGCAGAAAGATCAGCTGCATATGGTAGTAGAGAAGGAAGGAAACAGCATACTACAAAAGATGGTAGAAGGGATGAGTACAAGATCATCTGTCATGCATTTAGCAGTTAACCAGCATAACACTTAACTGCTAACATTTTGAGAATCAGGACCTGTAATTTCTCTCCATGTCCCCTCAGAAAGTCCACAGTCTTGTGGACCACCATGGCTTTTATTTCTGTTCTTTTGCAAGAAATCATAGAGATTGTGTAGATAGAACAGAACAAAACAGAACAGAATAGAATAGAATAGAATAGAATAGAATAGAATAGAACAGAATAGAACAGAATAGTTCAGTTGGAAGGGACCTACAACAATCATCTAGTCCAACTGCTAATCGCTCCAGGGCTCACCAAAAGTTAAAGCATGTTATCAAGGGCATTGTCCAAATGCCTCTTAGACATGGACAGGCTTCGGGCAACGTCCCCCCGCCTCTGAGCTTGGGGCATTGACCACCTCTCTAGGAAGCCTGTTCCAGTGTTTGACCACCCTCTCGGTGAAGAAAGGCTTCCTAATGGCCAGTCTAAACCTCCTCTATTGCAGCTTTGAACCGTTCCCACACATCCTGCCGCTGGATACCAGGGAGAAGAGCTCAGCACCTCCCTCTCTCCCTTTCCCCTTCGCCTCCTCAGGAAGCTGTAGAGAGCAATGAGGTTATACCTGAGCCTCCTTTTCTCCAAACTAGACAAACCCAAAGTCCTTAGCCTTAGCCACTCCTCATAGAACATGTCTTGCAGCCCTTCAGAGCCTACAAAAGTATTTTACAGCATGTTTAACTGTCCACAATAGTACAGCAAAGGTATATAGTAAGTGCAACAGCTTTAATCAATCTTACTTCTTAAAACAATGAATCTTTCTCTTGTCCTCCTGGAAAATCAATGCCAAAAGTGCTAACACAGTTATCTTTCTTGCTCTTCTATGATCCATTCTATCTGCTTTCAGCAATAAGACCTGGATTCATCTCACCTGTCTCCAGGTTTTTAGCTGGAATTCTAAGTGCATGGTGGTGTACAGTGACCATAAAATGCCTCTGTAGTCAAGAAAAAGAGGTATCTGCAAAGGGTGACCCAGAACTTCAGACAGCATTTCACTCTGTGCAGATTATAGAGGGTTGTATGGACACTCTGCTATTAGCCTAGATAACTCAGTTAAATCTCTAAAGTTAGGTGGAATTCATCCTTGACTGAGTCTTACACCTTGTAGCAGTTTTGTAGCACATGCTTTCTAGCACATGGCAGTTTTCTGGCCCAAATGGCATTAGTGAGATCAGTTAGTAAAATATGCAGCGGACAAGTGAAATCGGGTTATTAGACGTGCTCCTTTGAGAAAAGACATAGATGCTACTAAACTTAACAAAAGTATATTTTTTTTTCTGGGGGTGTAAGTCAATCCTGACTTTATAGTTCAATGTCCACATACTGCCTCACCAAAACATGAGTCTTGGGTTTTGTCTTATGGTATTCCCCCAATTCCCTATATTACCTGCAAAAAACCAAAATTCAAGTAATGTAGGTATTTTTCACACTGAATAGAAAGAAAAATTAAATTTGTATTTGCCTGCATCTTAACTGCGTATTTTTCTAGTTATCTAATATTTTGATTTTGCTACAATCTGGAAGAGCATAAGACCAGGAAAACTTAACTCGGCATTAGCGATGATTCTTGACACTGAATATAGATATCTCATACAAAAAGAAGGATGAACTTCCTTTTTATTTGGCATTACTATGACATCATCTAGAACAATTCATTCTAATCTCAACACTACAGAGATTTTAATAAAATTGCAAGACTTCAGAACTGAAAAACAAATTATTAAGAAGATGATATGGTAACATTTTGTTGAAAGGTGATGTTTTCTGCAAGTAGTGAAGAAGTGGAAATGTAACAGCATTCAGAAAGTACAGAAAAGTGTAAATACAGGGAATAGCTGAAGTTGTTCCAAGAGTCTGACTTGGTGAAACAGGAAAGCTGTATAAAAAGAACATGACTGAACAGTGGGAACAAATAAATCATGAATAGTTCATTAAAAAGGGTGATGCAGGGTTCATTGTGAGTAATTCCAAATGGTACTAGGAAGTATGTGATAGGTGCTATAGGAGAGAGTTTTGTGTTATTAGGCACAGATCTCTTAACCTGATTATTCGAAGTTGTTGAACATGTGCAGCCGTGAAGAGGTCAGAATGCTCTAACTCTCTAAAATCCGTATTGTTTGCTTCAGGTAAGACTAATCTCTTCTAGCTTTAGCAACCAAGCTAAGCTAACTAATTCAGATGCCTAAGCCAGAGCTAGTAACCACAGATGAGCTATTTCCATAGCTCATGGACAGAAATAGGCATCTCCAGAGAGCAAAAGAACTCATCCCAAGGCATCTAAGGATCCTTGACAATGTCATTAATGATCTGGATGATGAGGCAGAGCATACCCTCAGCAAGTCTGCAGATGACACCAAACTGGGAGGAGTGGCTGATACACCAGAGGGTTGTGCTGCCATCCAGAGATACATTGACAGGCTGAAGAAATGAGCTGACAGGAACATCATGATGCATGATGTTCAACAAGTGCAAAGTCCTGCACCTGAGGAGGAACAATCCTAAGCACCAGTATACACTGGGGGCCACCTGGCTGGAAAGCAGCTTTGCAGAAAAAGACCTGGGGGTCCTGGTGGACAACAAGTTCAACAAGCTGGACATGAGCCAGCAATGTGCCCTTGCTGCAAAGAAGGTGAATGGTATCCTCAGCTGCATTTGGAGGAGTGTTGCTAGCAGAGTGATGAGATGATCCTTCCCTTCTACTCAGCACTGGTGAGTAGCACTCCAGACCTGGAGTGCTGTGTCCAGTGCTGAGCTCCCCTGTACAAGGGAGATACGGACATACTGGAGAGAGTTCAGCAAAGGGCCAAAAAGATGACTAAGGGACGGAAGCAACTGACATATGAGGTAAGGCTGAAAGAACTGCAAGTGTTCAGCATGGAGAAGAGAAGGCTCAGGGAGGATCTAATTAATGTATACAAATTACCTGAAGGGAGAGTGTAAAGAAGATGGAGCCAGGTTCTCTTCAGTGGTGCCCAGTGACAAGACCAGAGGCAATGGGCACAAACTGAAACACAGAAGGTTCCCTCTCAACATCAGGAACACATTTTCACTGTGAGGGTGACTGAGTCCTGGCACAGGTTGCCCAGAGAGCTTGTGGAGTCTCCCTCCTTGGAGGTATTCAAAAGCCATCTGCACAGTGTCCTGGGCAACCGTCTCTAGATGGCCCTGCTTGGACAAGGGGGTAGGAGCAGATTATTTCCTTTCCCAACTCAGCTGTTCTGTGATTCTATGAAGGAAGCTTACATATTCCACCCTCAACAAAAGCTTGTTTCTCTCACTTGATTATGAACAGAAAAGATGGTGAATAGCTGAGTCTTAGAGGTTCAGCTTCTAGACATACGAAGTTAGGTTAGATGACTGTGATGATTCTCACTCACAGTTACCTAAATACAGATTTAATTGCCTAACTAGCCAGCCTGTGGACATATAGGCATAGGCAAGCCCTTAAGATGACTTCTGCATTTTTTAAAATTTAATTTTCACCAGTTCAGTAAAGAGCAAACAAGATCCAAACTACAATGTGAAGATATAAAACTTTCCATTGCATAAATAACTGTTCTGATATCTTATCTGATCTGAGCCAAAGTTTTCTTCTAGAAATGAATTCACAGGGGAAGAAAAACAAAATTACACAGTGTAAGCACAGCAACTACAGCATAATTGTTGTCAACAAGAACTACCACATAATTGTAACATAATCTTTCAAAATTTTTGACCTTTGCCTTATTCTTAGTAAATGTTATTCCTGCAGCTAATTTAGTTTGTAAGTGGAAATTTTGCAAATTGCCTTGAAGTAGCTTAAAAACAGCCAAACAAATGCACACAGAAGTTAGTCAACACGAAGTCTAATTTTTCACTGGATCCTCTTCCTAAGGTATGAATATAACAAAGTATTCATCGGAAACCACTCAGTAAACTGACATTACTTAAAGCTTTGTAAATATCAAACTAAGACAAAATTACTGTACACCTAAGTCTCCTGAATTTTTAAAGTGCTTCCTCCTTTTGTTCATGCAAATAGGATCAGATAGTGTGAAGAATCGTAATGCCTCAGCTGAAAGTTACTGTTCCCATTCATAGAATCATAGAATCATAGAATCATAGAATCATAGAATCATAGAATCATAGAATGCTTTGGGTTGGAAGGGACCCCTAGAGGTCATCTAGTCCAACCCCCCTGCAGGAGCAGGGACACCCTCCTCAGCTGAAATACAGTCACTGTCATTGAGACGAAGAATCATTCAGGCTGGAAGTGACCCTGGGAGGTTTCAAGTCCAACCTTCTGCTCAAAGCAGATTCAACACTGAATTCAGAGCAAGTTGCTCAGGGATTTACCAACAGCAAGTCCATGCTGAATATGCTGAATTACCTCATTTTTATCCATGCACCCAGAAGTGGCTTTCAAGCAGACTTACTTCATGGTTTTCTCAGGGACAAGCCTGAAATTCTCTGGATTATGCTTCTTGCCATTTTTGAGGACAGGACATTTGCTTTTCTCCAGTCATCAGGAACCTCCCTGCTCCAATATCTATGACCATTCAGAGATGATAAAGCCACCACCCTCTGCATCCTTGGAGGCATTCTGGTTTGCCCCATGGACTTTGATGGGTCAAGATTTCTCAGAAGAACCCTGCCTCAGTTATTTTCCACTAATCTTATTTCCTTTCCTCCTTAAACCCTGACCCTAGCACAAAGCACAGAGTAAAACACCAGCAATTAAAGTTTCCCAACTGTGCACACAATAAACGGAAATTGAAGCAAGGCAACTTCTTCTATCACTCATACATTATCACAAGAATACATCTAATTATGTACTAAAAGTGGGGTTCTTTAAAATAAGTTTTGTCTTAGAAACTTATACTGAGAGTGATCTAACCTTACTCAGGCATGTAAAGCTTACCTGTATAGAAGTGGTCATGGTACTTCAAACCATCTCACCACAGGATCTGAAAAGCAGAAGAAAAAGGAAGGAAGGTGCGGCTGGGGGTGCAAAGCCAGAAGCACCCTCATCTGGCTTAGACTAACCCATCACAGAATCACCTACTCAGCTGAATGCCAGCACCCCTGGCTGTTTTTACAGCCCATGGAGAAAGACGCCTGCAATGAACAAGTCATAACTCAAAACCAGAGATAACAAATAGTCTTTTGGGTGTTCTTGTTGACTACAGAAGGAGCATGGGCTGACTACCTTTGAGATAAACCATAATTTGATTAATGTTGATTTCAACAGTAGTTTCAGCTTTAACAACAGTCATAACTGACCCACAAAAAGATGTCTTAGTGTAATTCAGTGGACAGTGTCAAGGGAAAAGCACACAGTGAAGCAAAGACCTGTTTCAGCCAGCACTGTCAGCCAAATAAATGCTTGTCAGACTGCATCCTTGGCTGAATGAGATTTAGATATCTAAAGACAGACATGTCTAAAGACAGATCCCATCTCCTACGTGTACACAAGGCAACCCTGAAATTTTGTATGTGCGAACTATTTGAAGCTCTATCTTAAAAAAAAAGACACATTGCCAATGATTTCTATTATTTCTTTGTATGTTATGTGTAGATAATAAAATTGTGAGAGGCTTATTATAGCTAATGGCAAGTTATTTTCAAATATAGAGTTAGGAAGTTGGAACCAAAGGTATGAGCATTTCCAGGTATGCACTAAATACACGGTTATGGGCTAATATTTGAAGATTCATATCTTTTGGATGTGAATCTTGGCTTAACTCCTTTCCGTGTTTTTCTATTTTCACTTTGAGGGAAATACATCATTCATTTCAGCAAATTTTATTCTAAATCTAATCTTTTGGAAGCTTAGTTTGGAGGAAATTAATATTTGTTCTTGGTGGTAGAAATAACAAACAGCATTTTAAAAAGTCTGTGTCCATAAATATTTTGCATATGTTGAGTTTTTTGTATAAGCAATTCCTAGCTTACTGTCCAAGTTTAACTTACCATTTTTGTCTCTGAAATGTTTACACTTTGCTAGACATGCTGAAGTACCTTAATAATTCAATAAATAAATGAGTTCATTACTTATTTAGTACAGTACCAGATGAAAAGAAAGCAGGCGGTGTCACCCATGGATTTTCCACTTTGTTAAAAATTATCATGACATAATTGACATTGAAAGGAAGCAATATATATCACTGGGGCTTGCAAAGTGAAGAGGTGAAAAGGGGCTGTTGTGCTGCTCCCGGTGCTGCAGTTGTTGATGATGGAATTTTCTTCCTGTTGTTATAAATGATCTGGCCTGAGAATTTCCACTCTGGTGTCACTCAGAAAAATGTTAATGACTTTTCAATCCCACTTTTCTTTTTTATATCAGTGTGCTTCTTAAGTTCAAGGCACTATCTTGGAATATATTTATGCTCATAAATTAAATCAGCAGGTGATCAATGTTTAATGTTTACACTGCAGACACCTCAAGATTCTTTAACACCTAATTACATTTGTATTATCAGATTACCATAGACAAACACTTGGACCAGATTCTTATCCACAGCAACACATGCTATGACATTGATTTTGATGGTGTCCCATTGAAATTATGGGGAAAATCTTTTTAGCAGGGCCAGCTGTGACAGGACAAGGGGTAATGCTCTTAAACTAAACCAGTGTAGGTTTAGACTAGATATAAGGAAGAAATTCTTTACAATGAGGGTGGTAAAACACTGGAAGGGGCTGCCCAGAGAGGTAGTGGAGGCCCCACCCCTGGAAACATTCAAGACGAGGTTGGACAGGGCTCTCAGCAACCTGATCTGGTTAAAGGTGTCCCTGCTCACTGCAGGGGGGGGTGGACTAGCTGACCTCTAGGGGTCCCTTCCAACCCAAAACATTCTATGATTCTGTGATTCTGTGATTCTATGATTCTATGAAATGAGGACTTACATGAATTAAGAATCTAATCCTTAATGGAAGAGAGGATAAACTTGAGGGAGGGGTAACAATACAGGGATAGCCTTTTGACATGTTCTTCAGATTCATTTACTTTTTAAAGATGGATTACAGAAGAAGAAACTGTCGAGGTTTGTATTAACCTAACACATGTGTTAGCCTTTTATATTACAGAGAGTTACTGTATCACTGTTAGCAATAAATAAGAATATTTATGTTGCACAGCACCACCACCCAGTTTTCATTAGGACAGGCTGTACATATGCTTTTATAGCATGATTGCCAACATAGAATCTAAACATAAAAGTTCATCTATTTTAATCTTCCTTCATACCTTCAATTTTAATATAAGAAAACAACAGTGATTCTATAGCAGAAATTGTCAGTCACATAAGCAAGTCTTTCCTCCTTCTGTTTTCTTCTGGATTCATTAAGCGGGTTATTTCCACACAGGCTTCAGAAATAAGAAAAGAAATCCTGTTTGCACATAGGATTGTTTGTCTCATTGTACCAGTGCATTGTTTGTTTTATAATTTGACTAAAAATGCATGTCTTAAAACTAGTATTAGTTATTTAGTAGTACTAAGAAACTGTAATTTGAATTAGGGTCCTATTGCATCTACTTTATTCAAACAAGGGAAAGGCAAATTTTCCTGGCTATCCTAAAATCTGATCAAAGACAAAAGCTATAATCAGACAATATGAAAAATGAAAAGAAGAGGGAAAAAAGGGTGAATTTAGCAATAACAGTAACACCGACAGTAAAACTTTATATAGCCACATGTACAATTTCAGTGGTTCAGAATCATATTTATATTATGATTTTTTTTATAAATAAAACAGACATCAGCAAAGAATATAAAACTTCTTTGTTGCAATGCATGTAAAAGGCATATAATGGTACTCATTTGTGCAAACAACATTAACATTTGGATTATGTGATAAGATAGAGTCATAATTCTAAAAAACCTAAATTCACAGGAATAAATATATACAAGCAAAACAGAAGCTGAAAATGAATACAGTTCTTTTTATCCAGGAAGAATTTTCAGCACTTTGATGGCAATGAAGAATTCTGCACATTCTGGTGGAAATTTTTGCATTTAAGGGATTTTTATGTTTAAGTCCTTTGCTCAATTGCGTTGTGCCTAGACAAGTAAATCACCTAAAGCACTACTATAAATAACTGTGACTAAAACATAGGCAATACTTGAGAATCTGTCCCTAAATTTATTTCTGACAGGTACATAGAGAATAATACCTGTTTAGATTTGCCTAGTAATGTTTGAAAAGGCAAGTAATTGTTCGCCTTGCAGTAACTGGTTCTGTGGGATGCAGGGTTTGCAAAGATTCCACTTTCTTTGCGCACTTGTATCCCATGTACAAGAAATATAACTCCTTTCTAATAAACTAATAAGAGGCATAGCAACTTTATCAACTTCCCATTTTACTTAGCAGTAAAGACACCTCATTGTCAGGACTCCAAATTTGTCAAGACAGAGTTCAGGTTTGAGAAGCTTAGCTACAATAATATGAATAATGATTCTTTCTTCTTTAACACAGTAGAAACTTGGTGAGTTGTAGGCAGTGCCTTATTTGTCAAGATGAATAAGAAAAAAGTCATCTATCAAATCTTGTATTGTGCACAATAGCACAATGTGGTATGAAACTATAGACTGAACACTATGTGTAGTTACAAATTTCAGTCATAGTTTTCAGAAAGATTGTAGCAGAGATTATCCGAGTTCAGTCCACGTAAGTTGTCATACATTCTAAGATTATCTTCATTGTTAAAATGTGGCATGTATATTTGCCATTTGAAACCCATTTAGACTCTTTGCTATTCTGAAAATATCAAAAACTATTTCGGTGGATCTAATTCAGACCTCTCCAGGAAGAAGAAAATTAGTATAAATCTATACAGGATGCAAAGCTGCGCGTTGGCTTGAGAAGTAGGTCTAGGAAAAGAAACTGAGATAGGGATACATTAATTTGAGGGTAAACCAGCTGCAGAGGAGAACCCAAGCTGGAAGATTTCATGGAAGCCTGTCTAGGAGGAGCCAGTATGAGCTAAGGAATTACTTTACTTTCCAGTAATAAGCCATGAGGAAAGCAGTCTTCAAGGAAAAGTGACAAACGGGACAGGTGCTGAGGATCTACTAAACCAGGACCTCAGCACATAGCCCAAGAAGTACAAGTAGAAGTTTTAGTCCTTTAAGCAGGCTTGATAAATGAGACCTCAACCAACTACTGAATGAAAGGTAGTGCTCTGCCTATTGGTACAGAGTGTCCATTCCACAGGCTGTATAAACTGTTTTTATGCTACAGTATAAGCATGGGAGTGTTGGAGAGCAGAGAACCAGTCCAGAGGATGAGAAGAGAACATGGAAATCTTGATTTCGTGTTGTAAAATCTTGAAAATTATTTCTGAAGAATGATTTTTTTAAAAAAAATCTGCAATGTTTGAATTATCTGACAGTACCTGGGACTTTTGAATTTGTCAAGTTCCCACACTGTGGAACCTACAAACACTTTCAACTGTGATGTCATCTTCTTAGGGAACAAGGGCTATTTGTACTCTATACAAGATATTCTACATCAATTGTATCTATTTTACACACTGTTACATAAAATGAGCCAGGGACCATTTTCTGGCTCTGAAGTCAACGATTCAGCTTCAGCTGCTGCGCATCTAAACCTCATACTGAAGCTTACAGATCTACATAACACACAAGTTAACAACATCTAAGCACCTGAACGAGTCCAGTCTATGAGGTGGTACATGGAAGTCTCGTCACTAACAGGTAAGATTGAGTTCATTTTACATCAGAGGCCAAAGAGGATACAGTGGAAACTGCTTTTTATATCCTATGCAGACAGTTGTGCTGGCACTACTCAGTTTTCACCTACGAATCTACTTAACAATATATGTAAATCTCTTAATCTGAGCTGTTTTGGACCCTTGGTTCCCCATTGCAAGGACAGTGCCTCAGTCACCACGCTGGAATGATAAGGTAGTGGGACAATGTTTACCCTTTCTGCTGGACCTTTGTGCAGAAAGAAGTGCAAAATTGATGGGAATGCAGAAAAGAAAAGAACTTGACTTGCCAGTTCAAAGAGAAGGAAGCTGCCAGGGAAGGCAGAGCCCCAGAGCTGTTGAAGAGAACTTCATGGTGAATGGAGATACTGTGCAGCCCTGATTTACGTCCTTATTCAAACACACTTTCTTAGTCACCATTTCATATCAGTCAGCTCTAGGCTGTTCTTCACACAGGATATGAGAACCCTTGCCACCTCTGGAGGCAATTATATACAGGAATAGTTGCATAAAAAAAAAAAAAAGAAAGAGAAGTACCTCACTCAGAACTTCCAAACTCTGGAGGCAATTATATACAGGAATAGTTGCATCAAAAAAAAAAAAGAAAGTGAAAGAGAAGTACCTCACTCAGAACTTCCAAGGCAGGCTTTGTTACGCAATTTATTTTCTCTACAGAGACAGAGCCCACAGATAATCCAAACCACACTGCTGTAATCACTAGACTTAATAGCAGGCACAGAACAACACAAAATCTGTCAGTGGAACTGGTCAATTGGAGGATTTCTGCAAGTACACAAGGAAAAAAGAAGACTAGATAAAGGCATCTGTCCCACCACGCAGTACTTGTGCTGAGAATGAAAATGGATGCTGAAGCAAAATTATACTCTGGGAGGGCACTGGTCTGAGAGCAGAAGGCGGAGCAAACAGACAGTAAATGTAAAACGTTTATCGGAGTGTCTTGGATCACCAGCAAGACAAAATAGGATTTTATCAGTTTTGCTAAAGAAACATTTAGCCGGAAGCTTAGAAGGTAATGATTCTCTTTTTGCTTTTAAATGCAAGAATGAAAGTCCAATCAATAGTGCAAACCATTCACAAACTGAGCTAACTACGTATGAAAATAAAGCCGTCTCAGGCTGGGCTTGCTAAAACCTGATTTCAGGAAACTAAGCATAACTTAAAATGAGCCTATCCAGAATATAAGCAAGCACAATGCTCTAGTAAGTAGTGAACAGAGACTATCTAAACTTTTAAGGTATCTTAACCAAAAATAATGACAAAAATCTGGGCAAAAAAGAGGTATGATGTAAGGTATCTTACCTATCATTTTGTTTACCTCTGCTAAAATATAAAGATACAGGTTAGACAGCCCAGTTGTGGTGATAACAGCTCTCACAGACAGTGTTATGTGCAAAGAAAGCTGTCATGGATAGGGAAAAGATAAAGAACCTTTAAGGCTTAAAAAAAGAAATAAAAGTGGAAAATAATGATATTATAGTACGATCTGTTGGGCTTTTCTGTTAAACAGTGGGGAAAAACTCCATGAAAGGAGAAGTTATTTATGTAACCTTTATCCTTTTAACTTCAACACTGAAGTTAAAAGCTGAAGTAAAGACTGTCTTGTTTCCCGCACACCTACGTCAAACCCAAATACCTTGCAAGCTATCTATAAAGAAATTAAAGATGCCATTGACGTGCCTACCTGAAGTTGGAAACTGCAAGTAATTGAACTGTGTGGATGTTAATAAAAATGCAATAGCTATCCAAGAAAATGAGTCAAAGCTGTGAGTCTTGACAAGCCCTTTTTTTTAAAGCATGCAAACCTTTGAGATGCAATGCGTACAAGGCACATTGAGATTGACAGTTCTGATCAAATATAACATTAGCACTGTTCAAACATTGCAACTTCATTATTACTTGCCAGGCCTGTATAACTTGTAAGGAAAATAGCCTGATGCTATACTGCATCATATAAGTATAAACAGAAATAGATGTAAGTTATTTCAATGTAAGAAAAAAAAAAAAGTTTAAAAAACCCCAGAAGTTGATGAAGTTCTACATAGAATAAGGTGTATGAATGTATTCTTAAAAGCTACCTTCCATTTACTGAAGAAAAATTGAAAAAAAGCTGTAGAAAGTACAATTCTACAGCCCAGCAATGCCAAAGTGAAGTTTTCCTGTGTAATTATAACTGCTCCCTTGAGCTTATATATTATGACAGCGTAATTGTTTGATAACCTACTAATTTTCAAATGACACATTAGAATATCTTCCAATAACTTTTACAGCCCTTTTGGGATGCATTTTGGAAGCTATGGTTTCCCTAGGGACTTTCCCTAGTTCACTGGGTATCTTGGTAAACAAATGTTATTCATGGACTTTCATACAAAAAACTTGTACATTTATAAAAAGTTGTTGAAAAATGTGTAATTTAATCAAGAAAATTATATTAACTGTGAAAGCAAAGACAAACTGGTCACATTACAGAAGCGTGCAAATAGCTTCAGTGAAGCTCAGCCTACCTTACCAACCTCCTGCCCCCTTTCTCTCTCTAACTGTCCTCTTTATCGCAGCCCTACAAAGACTGACGAAAGACTGAAGAGTACGGACCAAATCCCTTCAAGAACCTCAGCTGGGGATATATCTGCTGAAGAAGTTTTCAACAATTCTTCTAATGTGCCTGTTTTATGGTTAAATGTAAAACACCCAAAACTTGTAGTTATTTTTTTTCCCTTCACCTGTATGTAGGAGTAATTTACAAAAAACTGACTTAGAATTCACACAGTGAACGTATCATGGCTAGCAGCCAAGAAATAATATTGGAAGTTGCCTGCCAGGCAGGTAGTCTAGTATGTGTGGGAGGGAAACAGGGTTGTGCCGAGCTTCTTATTTAACCAACTCCTAGGGAGTGCCACTGACCAGGAGCGCCACAAATGGTATAAAAACAGGAACTTTGCGGTCAATGAAGCAGTTCACACCTGAGGGAAAAACAAAGGCACTTACAGTCGCTTTCTGAGACTGCACAGGACTGCAAGAGTCAGCACAACAATGATGTTGGCTTACCACAAGACATGCTCCCCAGCAGCAGCCAGACTGACTGCTCCTGGCACAGAAGTCTTGACTGAGATGGAGCCCCTGAAAGAGGACTTGACCATCCTGGTCTCAGATTGCAGATAGTGGCTGCTGTTTCTCTCCAAGACTCAGCCACAAGTGATGGTGTATGAGGAATGCGCTGCTCAAATCATTGAGCCATAAGGTGAAGGTGCCAAGGAAGAAGATGAACATACTGCATAATGTTGGAGGGAGCAAATGGGGGGAAATCTACAAATGCTTCATGGAGACTTGCCAGAGGTCAGCCAGAGGCTATATTTGAGTGGGTGGTGGTTGGAAATACTTGTGACTTCAACCAACAGGAAGAAGATCCTTTCTATTACTGCACATGTGCAACTGGAAGATCCTTGCAACAGGGGAAAAAGAACCCGTTCCATCAAGGAATGCAGCTGATCCATATGTTGAAAAGGTGACATTAAGAGGCATTAAGAGGCTGCTGTGGTTAGAGACTGCTTTCTGCAGGTCACAGAGGCACCAAGCAGCTGATCAGGCTTGCCGTATTTGAAGGTTTGTTTCCAGGGGCTTGGATCTAAGATGTTGCAAAGAGATTGTCAAGGCCTGCACAGCCCTCAGACCATTATCTCTGTCATGCTGGTGAGCACCAACATTGTCAAGGGAATCATAGAGGTGTAGTGAGATAGCTTACATGGCTGGAGCACTGCAATGGATGGATACAGACTGTTTAGGAACCAAAGGCTGGGAGGCAGGGAGAACGGCTTTTCTGCTACACAGAGAAAAGGCTTGAATGCACAGAGCTCTGCTGTGGAAAAGGTAACAGGCAAGTCAAAGTTAATGTAACAGAATCATATGGGAAGTCAACATAGGAAGGCAGTGATAAGCTGTTACAGACTGCCTCAACAAGAATAGGAGGTGGGCAAAGCATTCTTTAAAGAACAAGCCTCATGATTGCAGGCCCACATTCTCATGGCAGAGTCTTAACCACCCTGCTGGCAGGGTGGCAGAAGGGTGGTGTGTAAGAAATCCAGTTTTCTGGAGTCCACTGAGAACAGACTTTTGACACAGGTGATACATGAGATTAACTATAAAGGTAATCTTCTGGGTCTTCTACTCACAAGTAAGGAAAAACTCATTGGTGAGATGAATATCAATAGAAGTCTTGGCTGCAGTAACCATGTGATGATGGGAATTTAAGATCCTGAGAGAATTAGTGAAGGCAAGTAGCAGAATAAAGCAGATATCGGCTTGTTCAGGGATTTGCTTGGCAGGATCTCATCAGAGGCTGCCCTGAAGAGCAAAGGAGACCAGGAAAGCTGTTTGATCTTCAAGGACATCTTCCTCAAAATGCAAGAATGGCTCCATCCTGGCATACTGGAACTTAAGCATATAGAGCAGAATGCCAGTCTGGCTTAACAGGGAAGTCCTGATTGATCTCAAATGTAAAATTGCAAGACTACAGAAGATGAAAGTAAGGACAAGGTATCCAGGAGGATTACAGAGATGATGCTTGAATGTGAAAGGAAGGAATTGGGAAAGCAGAAGCTCAGTTAGGATTCAAATTGGCAAAGGACCTGAAAGGTCACAAGAGCTTTCATAGGCAAAACAAAAGGAAGAGTAAGAAAAATGTAGACCTATTGCTGAATAAGTTGAGGGACTACTGGCAAAGGATATGAAAAAGGCCAAAGTACTTCGTGCTTTCTTTGCCTCAGTCTTTACTGGCAAGGTCTGCCTCCAGCCCCTGGTCTCTTCCAGGTCCTTGTGCCTAGCGGCAGAGTCTGGGTGACTCAAGTGCTACCTGTGGTAGACAAAGAGTGAGCTGATGATAACTTAAGCAAGGTGGATGTATATGTACATCCAGTACTGCTGAGGGAGTTGGCCAATGTCATTACAGAGCTGCTCGCTATCATCTTTGAAAGGTCATGGTATATCAGGGGAAATTCCTGATGACTGGAAAAACACAAATGTCAATCATAGAATAAAATCATACAATAATCTAGGTTGGAAAAGACCTTTAAGATCACCACGTCCAACCTTTAACCTAACCCTGACATCCCACCACTAAACCATGTCCCTAAGCACCTCATCTATCCTTCTTTTAAATACCTCCAGGGATGGGGACTCAACCATCTCCCTGAGAAGCCCATTCCAGAGCCTGACAACCCTTTCTGTGAAGAAGTTTTTCCTAATGTCTAGCCTAAACCTGCCCTGGGAGGTTTCGTTCTTCAAGAAAGTTGAGAAAGAGGATTGTAGGAACAACAGGCTTCACGCCAGTCCTCAGGAAAAATTGTGGAGCAAGTCCTCCTGGCAATCATTTACCAGCATATGAAGGAGATAAACATGATTAGGAAGTCAGTGTGGATTTAGCAAAGCAAGACATGCCTGACCAACCTGATTGCCCTCTTTAATGACTTTGCAGGCTCTGTAGGCAGGGGGAGAACAGTCAATGCCATTCACTTTGGCTTTAGCAAAGCTTTTGACATGATCTTTGTAGATAGGAGACAGAGGTACTGGATGGGTAGGCTACACAGTGCATGCAGAGCTGGCAGTGGTCAGCAGCTCAAAGTCCACTTGGCAGCTGATTATTAGTGGCAATCCTCAAGGGTGGATACCTGGGCTGATCGTAAGGGAGGCTGGGAAGCTCACTGCTCCACAAGGGATGGGGAGTCAGGAGCTGAGTGTAGCAACACAGGAAGCAGGGCAGGGGCCTTGGCAGTAAGGACCCAGTCCCACAGTACCTAAATGCAGCAAGCGGGTTCTGGCTGCGGTAGGCAGGGTCAGACACTGTCCAGTGATCACAAGGCAAGTCTGTAGTGGCGAGGCATGGCTGAGGTCAAGCCAGGAAATCAGTCCACAGGTCAGGATCCAAGTCTGGATCAGCAGGGCCCACGACCAGGCACAGGCATGGCTGCAATGTAATGGGAGCTGTAGCTCAGGTGGGGGCCAGTTGAGCTGCAGCTTAATGCAGCTCCCAAGAGAAAAGAGTCAGCCTTTGCTGAAGCCTTCCTGCAGAGCTGTCTGGGACCACTCTGTCCAAGGCCACCAAAGGAAGGGGGACGGCCCTCAGCTGTGCTATCCCTAAGTTGGCCCTGAGCCCAGGGAGCCAGACCTCCAGGAGGGAGGATGCTCTCAGTGCCCTTACATTGGTACTGTTTAGTGTCTTTAATAAAGACCAGAATGGATGGAGTGTGCTCTCAGTTTTGTGAATGATACCACTGAGAGGGACAGCTGATAAGGTGTTCACATCCAAAGAAGAGCAACAAAGCCGGTGAAGGGTCTAGAGCACAAGTCTTATGAGGAGCAGCTGAGGAAATTGTGGTGGTTTAGCCTGGAGAAAAGGAGGCTCAGGGGACACCTTATCACCCTCTACAACTACCTGAAAGGAGGCTGTAGCAATGTGGCTGTTGGTCTCTTCTCCCAAGTAAGAAGCAATAGGATGAGAAGAAATGGCCTCAAGGTGTGCCAGGAGAGATTTAGATTGGATATTAGGAAATATTTCTCCACTGAAAGGGTTGTCAAGCATTGGAACAGGCTGCCCGGGGAAGTGGTTGAGTCACTGTCCCTGGGGGTATTTAAAAGACGGGTAGATGTGGTGCTTAGGGACACAGTTTACTGGTGGATTTGGCAGTGTTAGGTTTGCAGTTGGACTTGATGATCTTAAAGGTCTTTTCCAACCTAAATAATTCTATGATTCTATGACTGATTCTATGTGGAGGGATGGGCTGTCATTTGGAGGCATCTCAACAGGGAGAGAAACAGGCTGGCAGGAACATGCCAGGGGGCAGCAGGGGCTGGCTGCCCTTTAAGGGAAAATTAACTGGCAGACCTCACTAACAAGGATCCAGTAAATCCAGGTTAGGATCAGGTCTGGACACAGCGAACAGGTCCAGTGACCACCTCCAATGTCTGCAGTCACAAGGCAGGTCCAATGCCAAGTTGGATAGGTCTGGAGCCAAACCAGAGGGTCTGGGCCAAGATCAGGATCAATAAGGTACATGATCAAGCACAGATGTAGATGCTGCACAACTGCAATGTAGCACAAGCAGCGACCAGCAGTACAGCCTCAGCTTAAAAGCAGTTCCCAAGGGAACAGAGGGACATGCCCTCACTTCTGTATTGCTTCGCAACAGCTCTTACCAGTAAGGAGCTGACCTTGGAATGAGCCAGCTATACTCCTTAACTCAGCCAACTAAATTACTAGAAGGGGGGAATGCACTCAGGAACCTGACAGCGTCTCATGAAATTCAGCAAAGGCAAATGCAAAATCCTTCATCTGGAATGGAAGATTATAATGGCACAGGATGACTATCTGGAGAGCAGATCTGTAGAAAATGACCTAGGGTTACCTAAAGGACAAGAAGATAAGGATGAATAAGCAGTGCATTTCTGCAGCAATGCAAACTTAAACACAAATCGAGTTGCATTAGTAAGAATATAGCCAGCCAGTTAGTTGAAGTGCTTATTCTCCTCTAGCTGGCACTTGCAAGACTGCATTTGGAGAACTGTGTCAAGTTTGGGACTTCCCAGTAGAAGACAGACATGGACAAACTGGCGGAGTGAGTCCAGCAGAGGCACATCCAAGATGGTTAGAGAACGAGAGCACATGATATACAGGCAGAGGCGGAGAGCACTGGGCTTGTTGATTTTGAATAAAAGAAGTCTAGGTGACAGCTAACTGCTGTCTTCAACCATGTAGTAGGTGGAAACACAGAAGATGGAGCCAGACTTCTTGGATATACACGGTGAAAATATGAGAGGCAATGAACAAAAGTTTCAGAGGGCAAATTCCTGATAATTATAAGAGAAAAAGGGTCACCGTGAGTATGGCCAAATATTGGAAGAAGATTCCCAGAGAGGTAGTTAAATCATAAACTCTGGAAATACTCAAAATTTGACTGGACAAGGTTCCTCAGCAACCTAAGTTCAATGTTGGATCTAACTTCAAAGTTGATCCTGCTTAAGACCTCAGTGCTGAAGGCTGGGGGGATAACAGAAGGGAGAATTAGACCAGGTCACCTTCCAAGGATCTTGCCAGCCTGAATTACTCTATGTCATTCATCTCATTATCAGCTCAGCTTTTAGGAATGTCTTAGAACATATTTTGAAAGCAGGACTTGGAAAAATGGTCTGTATGTAACTTTTATTATAAAGTTATGATGAACCTATAAATACTGTTCATTATAATGAATAATAGGTATTGGTGGCTCATTGTCCACATGGAAAACAGTGCCATGTGTGCTTCTGCAGGGTCGACCAAGGTTTGATACCATATAGTAATGCCGTTAATTATCTGAACGATGGAATAGAGTGTGTGCTTATTAAATCTGCAAACAACACTAGGCTGGAAGCAACTGTGTGTACATTGGAGGACAAGATTAGAATTCAAAACGATACTGACAAACTAGTAGGAATGGTCTGAGAAAAACAGGATGTTATTGAACAGCCTCAAGTGTGAGGCATTACTTTCAGAAGGCATACTAAATTGCACAAATACAGGATGTGGCTCATCCAGCTCGTTTGTACTTCTGCACAAAGGATCCAGGAGCAACAGAGGATCACAAGCTGGGTAAAAGTCAACAATATCATGTTGCAGCAATAAAATCAAACAACACTGATATTTTTTCTTTAAGGTGTAGCCTGCAAGACATGTGAAATAGTCTTTCCACTCTACACAGTACTGTAAAGTTTCAACTGTAGTAGCCAGTCCAGTTTTAAGCGCTACTTCAGGAAAGATGCAGAACAATTAATTCAAGATCATGACCTTAAACATAAACTCTACTGGAATTCTGATGACAGGGTAATTTTGACTTACTTTATCTGGGCAACTGTAAACATCCAGAAATACATCATTTTCCCTGCTGTGTGCCACACCCCTTCTTTTGTGGTCATAGATTGAAATGATTAAGCAAATATCAATAAAATATCATGAAAGGTAATCCTAAAGCAAGGAAAAATAAATAATACCTGGAACCTGAGGAAGAAGTGTATCATAGCTCTTTCTTTTCTAGATGATAGATGGCTTTATTTTTTTTTTTTTGGCAGTAATGTCAGAAAACAAAAGAACTATCCTGAATAACACATGCTTTTCATTTTAGTGCAAGCAAACAAGTAACTAAACAAATCGTCTTGGATAAATCCTGCACTTATTTTAATTCATTTTAATTCTCTGAAGTCAGTTGCTTTGCAGAAATATAATGAATATGTTTACTGGGTGTTGGGTTTACTTTTTTAAAACTATTTCTAATCATAGAATCACAGAATCATTTGATTGGAGAAGACCTTTAAGATCATCAAGCCCAACTGTACCTGTCCACTACTAAACCGTCTCTAAAATGTTACAGTAATAATAGCTAAATACATAACTTAGGAAGATAATCATAGAATTATTGAATCAGAACAGTCCAGATTGGAAGGGAACTCCAAAGATCATCTGGTCCCACCTTTCATGGGAAAGAGCCTAGATGAGATTATCTAGCACCCTGCCCAATTTTATCTCAAAAACCTCCAGTGATGGGGACTCTAGCATGCCCCTGAGGAGGCTGTTCCAATGAATGATTGTTCTCACTGTAAAAAATTTCTTTCTTATGTCAACTGTCCCAGTGTCACTTGTACCCACTTCCCCTTGTCTTCTCCATGTGGCTCCTTGTGAAGAGAGAATCTCCCTCCTCTTTGTAGCTGCCCTTTAAGTACTGCAATACTGCAATGAGGTCCCTCCTGAGCCTTCTCTTCTCCACAGACCACAGACCTAACTCCTTCAGTCTTTCCTCATAGGGCAGGTTCTCCAACCCTTTGATCATCTTTGTGGACCCCCCTTTGGACCCTCTCCAGTCTGTCCACATCTTTCTTGAACTGTGGGGACCAAAACTAGACACAGTACTCCAGGTGCAGCCTGGCAAGCGCTGAGTAGAGTAGGAAAACAAGTGCTGAGTAGAATGGGAAAGAGGGTCAA
>NW_009258484.1:2635772-2642043 GCF_000687185.1 Egretta garzetta | reverse complement strand
TCCTCCTGATGATATCAGTATTTTGGTAAACTGTTGAGTGTTCCCTGATAATAAAATTCAGCCATCAAACACATATACTTTGGTGACATAAACTAGCCTATCAATTAAAAACCTTCCATTGAACTCTATTCCTTAGTGTATTATAAATGTTAAGTCCTTAAAGTTATAATTTAATGGAATCCATTTGAGAAAATGCTTCTAATGAGATATGAGAGCTTGCAAACCTTTTGTCTCCTGCTGTTGGTCATACTGTGGTAAATAGATAAAGGTGTGGGACCAGCATCCTTTCTGTCTACGCATTGATTTTGTTCCAAGTAGTTAAGTATAAACATGCAGAAGCATATAAAATAAACATAATTTGCCAACGAATTAAGTCTTTTTCTTCAACAAATAGACATGTATAATAGCAACGATTAGTTTGTTGTATTGTTGCAGGAACGCTTCCACCAAAAGTTAATTTCCATCATAAGTTATTGTGCAGAAACACATTAAAAGAAAAATGCCAGAAGTAACAATAATTTAGTTCATACATGCAGAACTTAAAACAATGCCTGCTTATATCATTTTTAAGACACCTGAATTAGTTTTGTAGGAGCTACATGTTTTTAACCCTAACTAGAGTTTGGAATTTATAAGAAAAATATTTTTGCTAAAAACAGCACATGGAAATCTAGTTGTAAAAAGCATCTTGGACTAACAATGGTAAATTGGCCACACTGTGATGAATGTCAGAGGATAATTCCTAAAGTTAGCTGGCAGCTTGGCACACTGTAAGAAAATGGAGTGCTTAACAAAGAGCAGGGAATATAAGGAGAAGAGAGACCAACATGATTTTTCTTAAGATCCTTACCGCTGTCTAGAAAACAGATCTTGATGGGTCCTCATTTTACCAAATTCCCATTGTGCAAGAGCCAATAACATAGAGTGAAGCATCTACAGATCAAGGAGATGAGATATCAATAACAATGAAATGAAAAATCAGTTATGGAGAGAATCGACAAAGAGGTCAATATTAATAATTGACCTTCATATTAATTGATCTAATAATACCATCAATATTAAAAATTACTGTATTCATTTCAGTAGTGAAAAAGCTCTCATGGTTAAGTTTGTAAAAAATAAAAAAGATGAGAATAAAATGACTGAATGGATTAAGCAGCTCAAACTCATGGTTTTAAAGCAAGATTTATAAATCAATCACAGAATAAACCCTTTCAAAGCCAAGAACATGAGCTATGCATTACCATAACAAATTGTGCTGTATGTTTTCTGTAATATCATGAATCCTGCTATTTAGGTGTATGCATCTTTTACTATGATTATACTATGATGAAAGCAATTAAGCAAAAAAAAAATGATAAATTGAGTACATATGTGCATTTAAGAGTTAAATTTTAAGTGGATCTGGTTACTGTTTAACTACTTCTCAGACCATTACCTCTTTTTACTCTAAAAGCTTACATTTAATGAATTCTTCCCAGTAGTATTTACAACCATGAGAACAAAAATAATGTCTATTTTATTTTTATTGCTCAGCGTGTAAAAAGCTGAGAAAAAAATTAATTTTGAAAAAATATAAATTTCATAGATACTAAATAGATCTTTTTAAAATTACAACTGAATTATTTGGATAACCTATTGCAGCAAAAATCAAAATAACTTAGTGAAGTCATACTGCCTTCCTCTGCTTCACTGTGATTTAAATGTTTATAATCTCACGTGGAAGACCTGTTACAGTGTCTCTGAAATTGCACAGGGTATAAAAAAACTTGCCTCTGGAAATACATACCAGGGTTTTTTTTTTTCATGTCTTTTTTCTTTCAGGACTAAAGAAAAGGAATTATAGAAAAAATAAGGTAAAAATCACTTACAGTTAGAGTAGCAAGAAAATTCTAATTTCTGCTTTAATGCAACCTGTCATGGAAGTTTAAAAACAGTGAATGGAACTATTTGGTGCAATACATATGCACAGCAGGGTAAGTTTAGATGCTGTGATAGCCTTTCAGTTTGTATTTCCTAGCTTTTTATTTTAAACTTATAAGAAATCCTAGTTTTCAAGAGAAAGGGGCTAATAGCACTTCCTGAGCCTGGCACAGGAACAAATCACATTATCCTTACTCATGAGAATAGTCTAATTAAACACAACAGGAATCCTCATATGGACATGGTAAAGCAAGCAGTATTTTGATGCCACTGTGGCAGATAAATTAAAATTCTCTAACTCTTTCAAAGATGGTTCAGTCCTGATCTACACCATTTCACCATTAATTTTTTTTCCTAAGATTTAGTGTAAATATAGGCTTGTACAAAGCAGTCCCTATTCACTGAAGTAGTTCCGTTATTTGTAGCCAAGAGTCTGTCTTCTAAACCATGTTTTTTTCAGGCTTTCTCAGTTGAATGACTACATAATCTTTTTTACCCAAAAAACAATGTAGCGTTGCTACAATTTATTTTACAACTGAAATAAAAATTGAGTGAAAACTTTAAACAATTATTTGTTAGTTTTATTTTCTTCTCCATCTGTTTGTTTGATGCAATCATAGGAACATGAATACAAGTCTCTTTCTTTATTTTTTTAAATTATATTGGAGACCACCTTCTGGCATTTATAGAGAATGAAGGCTGAAAAAATGTAAAGACTGCCATGAAATAAACCTCCCGTCATCTATTACAAGTGAAGCAAAGATATGCTCTGGGAGCAAAGGCATTGCTTTATCTCATTTCAGTGGGGAGCAAGTGTTGTGAAAGGTACTGAAAGGGACGAGATCAGATCCTGGTATCAGTCAGTCTTGCCTTTGTGAAGGATAAAGGAGTGCATAGCATCCTTCCACACATACTGACTCCTGCCACACCCAGTCTGGGACTGTGTCAATGACCAATTTTACAGGCTGAACTGAAAATGGTTATAATTATACAAATACTGGGATTTGCTAGTGCAGAACACCTTGCTGGACTGGGACTCAGCTATCCACCTCATGAATGAAACTGTCACTGGGAAATTCACAGTCTTTGTACCGAATATGTCAATGTCAAGGACAAACATTATTTTTAAAGACAAGAAATGAATCATGTTCTGTAGCACTTCTAGTGTATGTACTCTTATTTTAATTTTCAGTCTGATGAGGTGTTAAAATGGAAGCAAACGAACACCAGAGCTGCAATTACTACAGGGCTGAAATTAGTGTTACAGATTTGTTGTACTTTCAGAATGCCAGTGCTACAATAATGTTCATGAGTTAATGAATGGCTCACCTCAATGAAAGTTTGGTTATCAAAACCAAACACTGTTGATTAGAGAAGACAGCTACTTCTTAACAGTGTTCCAGTTTATAAAAATAAAGAGAACATGATTTTGTAAAGATTTATTTGTAAAACCAAATATGAGTCGAAGAACTAAAGGAAGAACTAGGAAGTCTCTCCTACTAAACATACTGTTTTAATAAGAGTTTTTTTCCTAGACTATGTATAGCATTTTATGTGATTTCAGCAGAGGAAATGACATTCAGCTGGTTCAAATCCTAAACTGGAAGTTATATAATGAAGTATTTCACAAATACAGCTTTGTGTGATTGCAACTTTATCAGAAATTCAACGTGGAGGAATGCACTGGAAGTTGTATATGGAAAAACTATAGTCAAGAATTATCCCAGCATTTGGGTTTCTGTGTGAATCATGAGAGTCTTCCATGTATGAAGTATAGAATGGATAATAAAACATATTGAACCATATTTTGTTATCCCACTGTTCTAGAGAAAGGAAGTTTATGTGGTTGTGCTATGGGTCCCTCCATTCCATCACAAACAAGTCATTGACAATTTTTAAGCAGATTTACAGATCTCAACGTTACAAAGTTATTTTGGGATTTGTAAAAGTTGGTAAGTGGATAGAGATATAAATTAATATACTTACCAGTAGGAAGGCAATTATAACTTAATTCCCTACCCATTTATCAGGCAACCTGATGAATCAGAACGCAACCTACCAGCCAACATGAAGCTTCCAGACGACCATATCATTTGTAGCAACGTGCCTCACCGAACAGATATGGATATAGGAATAACAAAGGGGAGAACTGTCAGGTGTTAGCTGTTAAGAGTGTTGCAATTTTTAGTGAATGTTACAGAGGTTTAGGTTTCAGTTTTGCCACCCCCCCCCCAGCATGTATTCTTGAATTTTCAAAAATATTTGCATAATTAAATAATTTAATTTTACATAAACTTGAGGATCTCCAAACCCTAAAAGGTTACCTGGTTGCCAGATAGGATCATTAAGAACATTAAATATTCATTTCTGAAATTGAGATGAACAGTTTTGGGCATCTTAACTTGAACATTTGCATAACTGGTTGGTTTGCAGACTGGAACAGTAATTTACCATTCCTATATGGTCAAAAGTTTTACCTTTTCGATTGGCTTTTTTTTGTTTGCTTGTTTTTATGGGAAATGAGGCAAAGTAAAACAAGTGATGGAACCCTGACATTTCTAAGTTAAGGATTTTTGCCTGGGCTTTTCTGGAGAATCTTTTAAAAAGCTTCTGGTACAGGATTTACTTCAGCCGATGACAGAAACAGCAAGTGCAGTTTGAGACACACTACTCCATCAGCTCATCATTATCCACTAGCTGGAAGTTATTGTGGCCAGAACTCACCCCATGATATACAAGAGTTTCTCATCCTCTACAGCTGAAAGTTTGCCTGGTTACCTCACCAGAACACCCTGCTTTGGGGGGTTAAATTAAGATGGGCTGGCTCTGTAGTAAAGCAGTTAAGCGCATGCGTATTGAGTTTTGCTAGTCCTGCTACGGGGTTGGAGGGAATGGAGCCTTTGGCCCCTCCATGGGTATATGAAATTAAAGTATACCTTTGCTCTGACTCATACAAGGTTGCTCATGGGTGGTGGCAAATTGTAAAGGAATTTAATTCCATGAAAACTTTGTGCTTTCTTATCTCCCATAACCAATCTTTTTCAGTTTTCTCCCCTTCTTTTGCAGCTTTCTGAAATAATGGTGGTTCTGCGATTCCCAGCAAACCACTCTTTTAGTCATATCATGCACCTATGGACCTCACAAGTAAGTAAATGTAACATACTGTATTTACAAGTACGTAGAGCTAATGCATCTTATCTTACAGAGCTGAGGTCTTCTCTTTCTTCTCTTGGTGGAGCTTAGAGCAGCTGCTGTAATCCTGGAAGGTGCAGTGATAGAGTCCTGCTGATTCATTGTGTTCATGCAGTTTATTATCTAAAGCTGGATATAAGGAGGACTGGCAATCCATCCGAATTCCCAAATTTGGGGTTACAGAAGAGACAGGATGAATGGTATTCTGAGACCAAGGGCCATGATCTGTTGTAAAATTCAACTTTGTGATGACAGTCACTACGAACCCAAGACAGAACATGTTTTTGAACAGGGACGGATTACCTCCAGCACACGTAGAGCAAATATATACAACTTTATTCAAATGACTATTTGAATAATTTGAGCCTCCTCAAAAGATCAGAGGCACTTCTGTTTCTCTGATGCAATACTGGAGCGGCATGAAAAAATGCTCATTGCCATGAGGCGTCACTGAAACTGAGGGGCTTGGTAAACTTGCTGTCAGCTGGACATTTCTGTATGTAACACCACCGCCAAGAAACCAGAAGTGCAAGATTTAACAAGAACTCTGGCAAAACAGCCCCCTCCTTGAACAAGCACCACACGAGCTCTCAAGCCGGCAGACCACGAGGTTTCCCCTGTCCCTTCCCACGCCCAAGGGGGCCACAGCTTAGGAGCCCTTGCACAACCCCTGACACTCTCACTCAAACTCGACCACTTGCTAAGACTGAGATTGCTATCCCCCCCCCCCCCACAAAAAAAAAAAAAAACCAAACCCAACCAAACAACCCCAAACAAAGGGTCCTCATCCAGAAGCCGGCAGACCACGAGGTTTCCCCTGTCCCTTCCCACGCCCAAGGGGGCCACAGCTTAGGAGCCCTTGCACAACCCCTGACACTCTCACTCAAACTCGACCACTTGCTAAGACTGAGATTGCTATCCCCCCCCCCCCCACAAAAAAAAAAAAAAACCAAACCCAACCAAACAACCCCAAACAAAGGGTCCTCATCCAGACACTTTCCCCCACACAACAGCGTGGGACGAGCGTGGGGAAGGCACGTCAGAGACCACAGAGGCTCGAAAGCATGGGAGCCGGCCGAGGATCCCGGCAGGGCGCTGTCCAGCCGGCCGGGGGGGCAGTCCGGGGCCTCCCCACCAGCAGGGTCCTGGGGGAGGC
>NW_009258484.1:2571522-2634984 GCF_000687185.1 Egretta garzetta | reverse complement strand
GGCGTCGCGGTGATGGGGGAGCTGAGGGCGTCGGGCTCCGGGTCCGTGGTGCTCCCCGCAGGGATGATTAACCCGTCGGTGCCGATCCGCAATATCCGGATGAAATTCGCCGTCCTCATCGGACTCATCCAGGTCGGGGAGGTCAGCAACCGGGACCAGCCCACCGCCTCCCGGGGCTGCTCCCTGCTCCCTTCCCTCCTCCCCGCCCCTGTGCAACCCGAAAGGGACCTTCATTTTCCCTGCCCCTGTGTCCCTCCTACGCGTACGGCCCTTCTCCAACCATCTTTCCTTCCCAAACTCCTCTTGTTCCTCTCTCGCACCGTTGATACCGCGACCTGCTCTTCCCCTCGTCGTGCGTGTGACTGGAGCCCCCGCAGCGCTCCCTAAACTCCACGCAGGACCCTACCTAGTGCATACAGGCCACTCTTCCCCCTTCCCAGTGCCTCCCCCCCGGCCGCCTCCCGCAGAAGTGGAGTGTGTGCAGTTCACAATGTGAAAAATAAAGAGATTAAGTAATTTGCAATTTCGGGTTCTGGACGCTGCCCTATAACCTGGTGGCTTCCTCACTGGAAGAAGACTGGTGTGAATGTAGTATCTGGTTTTAATTGAAAAAGATACAGAAAAGCAGCCTGAGCTGGTATCTTTTCTTAGTGGCTGAAACATGTGAAGGGTTTAACCCTGTTAGCTCAGAGCTACTTGAGTATTTTATGTAGAGGAAGGGGGAGGAGGGAGATTTTTGCAAGTATTTAATACGCTTTAGTATCTGGAATAAAGAGTTAGTTGTACTGCAGTATTGTATTGGGTTGCTCATATCTTAATAATCTGCCATGCTTTCCAAAACACATTCTTGTCTGGAAAGTAAGTGCTGTTGCTAATTTTGTTTAAGGTCTGTGCGTTGCAAAACACTATTGTGCACTGGTAAATAGCTTGAAACAAGGACAAGATGCTGAAATGTAGCTCCTTAGTCATCTGCTCACTTCATGGAGTGAAAGAGTTACTGCAGGACTGTATGACTTAATGTTTTTGCGCTACCTACACCAAAGCCTGAGGAACCTACAGAAGCCAAACGAGTGGATCTAAAAATGAATCACTTTCAATTATGTGCAATTTGGTGCTGCTCCTGAATGCAAGATTTGCTGCAGCAAAGCTTTTGAAGCAGTTCAGTCAATGAAATATCCTCAATTTTTGCATATAAAATAGGATACAAAAATGACTGCTCAAAACTGAATGGCAATTAATTGAAACTGCCTTTGTTTCAAATGAGTTTAATGCTTTAACATCCACTCGTTTTATACAAAGTCATGTAAAGGATATGTTTTGTTTCAAACACTTTAGAAATATGTATTCTTCTGTTTGACAGTTATTTGCATTTGACCTAGCACAGACTGAACGGAAAAACTGCAGCATGCAGGGAAAGACGTGCTTTGGTCAGATCATTTTAATGTTTATGGCTTCTCTGAACACACAGGGTTAAAGCCCTAATAGTTTTGTGAATATGTCAAAACAGTAATCTGGTATATTTCCCACTCCTTTCCACAAGCTGTTTGACACTTAGCTGAAACGGGATTTGTAAATGATTTTTTTTTTTTTTTTTTTTACCAGTGTGGTACAAGTCATCATAACTTTATTGGATTATTACCCATTCCTTTAAAAGTAGCACTCAAAATAAGGGAATAACATACAGTTATTTTATTAACTGGCTTTGTATAGATCATGGCAGATACAAAGGTGTTTAATCCTTTCCTAGTTTTCTTTCTTCTTTCATTCTTCTTACTGGTATTTAAGCTTATTTTAATTCTAGCTGTTAATGCATCAGCAACTGGACTAACATTGGCTTGTCTTTGTGGGGGAAGGTTAGAATGTGTTTTGGTGTTTGTGTGGAGGACATACAGTGCTTGCCTGTAAAAGCTACCTGCTGATTAGCTCCTATTGCTGAAAACTATGCTTCTATTTAAAAATAAATGCAGGATTGTTTAACAGTGCTCTCAGCATTGGGAGACGTGTATGAATGTGGAACTGCTTGGGAGTCTGCTGCAGTAGCGATGCATTCTGGATCAGTCTTTACTTAACAGATGGACTCTAATATACAACAGTTAGTATTCCCACAGCAGAGAGAGGTTATATTGTGTCTGCTAATCTTTTCCTTCTCAGGGCAGTGAGTGTCTCAGACTTAGGCTTGTGTATTTGAAACTTAATTTACTCACATGTGAAACAAATATAGTGAATAAGGCAGATACAAAGTAAAGCTCATGGCATATCCCTAAACTACTGAACATTATCTGGTTCTGTAGTAAGGATTTTAATAGCAACTTTAAATAAAATGCAGTTTTTTATTTTAGAAGCATTCTTTGGGAGGTGGGTGGACATGGAGAGAACTTGATTTTTTTTTAATTTTTTTTTTCCTTCAGCCTTTACCTTTACTATTTCTGAATGACTTCTGATGCAAGTGTGATAATGAGTGGCCAGTGCTTAAAGAGCTGATCTGTTTGATGTGTCAGTTGATATGCTAAGTCTCTCAGAGAAATATAACCTATACTATACCATATTTGGTATCTGTAAGCCATTTGGTAATAGCTTTTTAGTATCGGAATTCTGCATAGCTGTGACTTTTATTATCAGAGAGAATCAGAAATGAAAGATTGAGATACTTTTTTTATTTTCTTATCTGAGATTACTGCTCTTCTGTGTAAAGCTTAACTAAGTCTATTCATTCTTCCTGCATCTTTGTGGGAGCAGCAGCAAATGTCTGAGATAAAACTTTGGTTTGGCTTGCCCTTGTTGTGGAGATGGTCACTTTTCTTTCAAGTTTTCTTCTCAGGGTTTCTCTTGGACAGTTTTTTACCTTTAAATGCTTGTTTTGGTGGTCCCACGCTGCGTGTCTTTATTACTGCATTTCAGACTTACTTCATGTGGTACCTTCTGATGTTGATGGACACGGTGATTTATTGTATCTGTGAGGTGATGAAGTGCTTTTTATGCAGTGCTGAAAATCTTTTTCCGTGTCTAATATGTTGTTGGATTTTCAGCTTTGCCAAATTTTAACACTTGGCTTTCAGCTCAGACAGTAGTTTGTGGGCATGCCTATGCTGTTTATGGGATTAGTTGTTTCTCTTAATGCTTTTCTTTTTCTTAGTGACACTTTTCCTCTGAATTTACTGGGCGTTCAAAGTTCTGTTGTACTGGTGAATTTGTTTAATGGAGTATTGCTTGGTAGAGTTTCTGGTATGCTAGTGTTATTTTTCATTGTTTAACATTACAGTGGAAGACATAATGACTTACAGTTATTCTTAAAAAACCCCAAACATTTTAGTGTGGATACTGTGAAGGTCAGAAGATGTTAAGAGTCTATGAGCTGAAGGCTTTTCTAGAATGATTTTGTAGAATATTTTATTCTTTTTACATTTCTGGAAGTAGGAGGGAACTCCTCATCGTACCTCATGCATTCTTCTGTGATGGTGCTTATTTTGATTTTGGTCCATGGGTTTAATATGAATTCCCAGGCTCAGCATGCTCTGTCTGAGATCTGTGACCTTTGTGTACTGCAAAGCACCAAACTGGAAAAGGCTTTCCTTGCAAACAACGTAATCCTCTAAATTGCTCTTAGTGATTTCTCTCTGGGTATTTTGACACCAGTTTTGTTCTTCTATTCATGAGGAGACCTTTCCCCTTTGAACAGCTCTGTTAGTTCTCTTAGGGTACTGTCAAGAATGTTGTTACTGCTATGATGGATGTGCTCCTTGTTATTCTCCATGGTTCTTCTTGATTCCCTTTTGTACTTGTGTGTTAGACTGTGTTAGACTGATGTTTAAAAAAAAGTTCTGTACCATGTGCTGCAGCGAATATGATATTAAGGTGGAAGTGGGTCAGTCTGTCCATCTTTATTCCTCTACTTCAAGTGTATTTTTGTTTTGCTTATTTCCTTAGTTCAAAATTTCCACCCATGGCTTTAATTATTTGTCTATAATATATCTCCAATGGCCTTTCCTTTCATTATTTTTACCGACTTGCTTCCTTAATTCTTTGCTTTTCCAGTATTTTAATGGTCTTGGGAATTTTTCCTTCAATGTATGTCTTCAACCGTCTCTTGTCTGGCCGCCTTTCATCAAACGTGACTATGTGGATTGTATTGTTTCTTAGCTTGTAGAAAGCTTTCTCTCTTCCAGTTTGAATTTCCTATAATTTTTTATTTTGAGTTTTGTAGTGCTGATTCTATGGCAGCGTGAAATAAGAGAGGTGAACAGGAAGCCTACTGATACTAAAAAATTGTGACTGGTGCTGACACATGCTGCTTGTTTTGCCTGTGCATCTTGAACAGATGATGTGATGCAGATTTGAACAGATTTCAATCTGATGCAGGTGTAGCTGACCAGGGTTCTCCTTGTGCAATCTGGAAAGCTTTTATATATGTTTTGTCAGGCTAGAGAGTGCTTAGAAGAAGTAGGTCAAACACCAGGCATAGTTCAAAAAGTCTCTTGCTGTTCTTGTTGACTACAGCCCACGCTTCTGCCTAGCTCTTCTCATTTTCTTGGCTGTTCCATCCTACTTCAGTGTTAGTCACCCATCACAAGAGGTAAGCCATTTTTTAGTGCTCTGTCACATTGTGTACTTGCAGGAGTGGCATTTGCAGCTTCAGAGCAAATGGGTGAGATCCTTCTCACCCTACAGGCTTTCTGTAGTAGTGGTCATGAGGAAAAATGTAAAGGGAGGCATATTAAGAAAGATTTTTTTATTATTATTATTTTTTTTTTTAATTTTCCTTTGGTACTCCTTTTCTCAATCTTTGGTTGAGGGTTTTCTTGAGCTAAATTTGGCTTTTGATATTTGAGCTCTTTGAATCCATTTACAGGTTTGGTTGCTGCAACATCCTGTAGCACAGTTCTGCTCTTGTGTGGGGAGGGAGAATCACTTTTGTTCATTGGGTGCTGTTGTACTCTGAGAAAGCGTGGGCCTCATGAGCTGTATCCTCCATCAGATGCATATGACTTCTGTCTTTCTTGTGGAACTAGCTTTGCAGGCTTGAGAATCTTACTCCGTTTACTTGGCAGAAGCCTTCCTATTTTTGTGGTATAATTCTCTGCTGATAGTATTATTCAAAAAAGGAAATTTTGGAGGAATTTTGAAGTTGTTTGTTGTTTTGGTTTTTGTGGGTGTGTTTGAGTTTTGTTTTAGGACTTAACTGGAGGTGGCAGTTCTTGTCCAAGTTAGTGTCTGTCCCACTGGTTCCTTTTTATCTTACTCATATTATTTCCATACTAAGCTATGCCTGGAAGTTACTGTAGAAGCTACCAGGGCCATGTGAGGAGACCAGTATCCGATGTGAGACTTTGTAATAGCATTCCATGCGAAGCTACCTAAGAGTCCTGTGGCTGTTGTCATCATCTAATGCTTTGGTGGAAAACTTAGTTTTGGTTACAGAAAATCTTTGCATGGCTGAATGTTCGCTTAATTTCTTTTAGTATAACTGATTGATTTTGACTTTTGTATCTAATCTTTGACAGTAGCTGGGTTTGGGTGGGAAGTTTTTTCAATCCTTGTATCAGTCATGAAGCACTAGTGATATCTCAGCAGGTGGCTTGGAATCTGCTGTGGTTTGGGTATGATGGATTGATGCATTTCTATAGGCAGTAACTTTTTAAAATCTGCCATGGTGAGCATATCACTGAGTATTCTTTACTGCTTAACTCTGAACAGCTATTTTCTTCTTAGCTTTACATCTTACTTGTCTTTACAGGATTCAGTTCATGGATTACAAGGGAGGTGAATACCTAAAGGTTTTTTTATTATTTTTGTCACCCTGAAGTAATAAAGTTCTGAGACTGGTATTAATAAAACACCTCCAATCTTTGGCCTTTCACCCTACTTCCACCTGAGACCTTACCTGTGTTCTCTCCCTTTGAATCAAGCAAAGGGTTAGCACCTTTCTCTGTCAAGATGCTATTTTTATAAAATTGTGACCTAATTCCTCATTTAAACCATGTGTTTTACAGGACTAAGTATTTAACTGTGTACTCAGTTATACTCTAATCTTTCTCTCCCCTCCATATTTTCCCTCACTCTTCCCCCCGCCCCTTTGCTTTCAGATGAATACTCAAAGGGGTAGAAGTTAAGGGGCATGGCTCATTACATTCACAAGGTTGACACCTAGGAGGCTGTGGTGGAGTTTTTTTCTTTTGTTAATGCTTTTCAGTGTCTCCACTTATACTTTTCAAATATATGAATCACTGTCTACATTACATCGTTAAAAAAACCCCCAAACAACCCAACACCCAAAAAGTGCATAATCATCTCTGAATTCCTACTGAAGTGTTTGTTCCCCTTTCACACCATATTGAATTTAGTCAAAGGGGGATAAAATCTGTGATTGGGTTAGTACCAAACCTGAGAGTTTTATATCCTGATAAATACTGTGCACAGTATTAACACAGCTATGTTAACTTAATAAGCTATCCAAGCTATTTTAAATCAATCTGTTAATCTTACCTGTTCATTACTTGGTACTGCGCTTTTTTATTTTTGCATCTTAGTCTGTCTCGGTAAATCTACCATTTCAAATCAACTTGTGATGCTTTCCTGTTACTACAGCATTTTGTAGTACTTTCCACAGAACAGTATCATTGCAGCTACCTCATTAGTTGATATCCTGTATGTGCCTGGTGACCAAAGGGTCAGTGTAGCAATGTGTATTTGTTTATTAAGTTCCATTTATTTTGTGATGGAATTTGATCCTTAATTACCACTTACTTGGAAATACCCTATTGTGGAGTTTAATTCTTGCATAGACAGAACCCTTAAGCTTTCTTTAAGTCTGAATCAAATTCAGAACTTGCTTCAGAGGAGGCAGATCTCTTGAAACACCAGTTTTGAGTTTGGTGATCTACATCCCACTTCTGTCTTGCAAAGGTTTGGCTTGCATGTACTATGAATGATACAGTATGTAATATATGATATTTAGCATAAAGATAATGAAAAATTTAAAAAAAAAGGCTTAGTTGTGGAGGGTCACATATTGCTTCCTTAATGATAGAAATATCTGTTTCAACTATAGGATTACGATGGATTTCAGCTATTTGAACTATAGTTGCATAACTTCCACTTTAGGAAGATTGTTAATGACATTCATCTCTAAGAGAAAGATTATCTGTTATTTCCAGTAGAGAAGCACTTCAACTTCTGATCAACCCAATGGTTCTCCCTTGAAATTTGCGTTCTGGTAATTTTTTTGGTTTAGCATTTGTTCTACTTTTGAAGTACATGGAAAATAATAATCTTCAGTAAATAAGTAAGTCTAAGTAGTTTTGATGTTACTGAGATTTATACCAATGCTGTAGATTCATTTATATTAATGCAACCCTATAATGTGACTACCCTGCTTTAATTTAAAATTTGGTTGCATCAGTGAAATTGTTCCAACAACAATTCACTGAAAGCTTGCATAAATGTGAATACTGCTTATGCTATTCAACATCTTACAAATGCTTGACTTCTATATTTGGAAAATGATGTTTCTTTCACTGCCCTTTTGTTTACAGTTGGAAGCCTTTCTTAACTATGCAGAAATAGGAATTAGGTTTTTGAATTAGCTGAAAGTGAGATAGGGCAAGATACTCACTTACAAGGGAAATTGTTATTCATTTGAGCACATTTAATCATGCTTTTTGGTACCTGATGGCTTTTGTAGTACTGTGACAGTGTAGAAAGAAGGATGGAAATAATCATAGGAGTAGAGCCTTCTAAACTAACTCCAGCAATATGGCATTGTAATCACTTTTACGTGATCTCACTTTTTATCTTTTAAGTCTTCATGTTCTGTGACAAATACTCAATTACATAAAATTTTCTGACTTTTATTGACTTTTGATTGCCTGCTTTAAGAGCCATTGTAGCAGGTTTTAAAATTTTTTTGTCTTTTGGTTTGTAAAAAGAAAATGTTTTGAATATTTATAAACACAAGTATGAATTTGGAAACATGTCCTTTGATTCACAAAGGAGCCTGTACAAACCTATTGAAAAAAAGACTCCTTCCTACTACAGAATCATGGAAAACAATAACACATGCTTTCATTACATACAGAATAGTAACCATGAAATACACGTTCAAGCTAGTAATGAACTGACTGAAGCCAAGCCCTGTTTTAGATTGCTCATGCCTAACTGATCAGAGTTTGCTCCTACTTGCAGCAATACTTGTGTAACTCACTGCATCCAAAAAATACTTCTTGATTTAATTGTGAGCTAAAAATCTTCCTATGTCACTTCTAGTGTTAAGAACCTTAAATTTAAAAAAAAAAAAAAAAAAAAAAAAAGAGATTACTTTGAAATCAGGGGAGCATTCTTCCTTAAAGTTGAATTTATGTTTTATAGCTAGTAGAATGGGAAAGCTGCCTGCCCCTTCCAATAGGACATATACATCAAAATGTAGCTACAGAGTTTTGTCAGCTCCAGTTGTGTAGCATCTCCATAATGTGAGCAAATGTACTGAAGGATTGGGAACGGGTAAAGCACTACAAGTGTAAAAGAAGGTCTTGAAAAGCATGGGTTGAACTAGTATGTCTGAGGATGTTGCACAGGGAGAATGAACTTCCTAGTGGTCTGGAGAATGGTCTTGGGGATTCAGCATTTTTGCAGAAAGGTGTTAGCTGCAGCTGTTTAATTGTAGGAGTTGGAATGTTGAGAGAATGGGGCAAGAGCTGTTGCCTGAAATGAGAAGAAAAAAACCAATTTTGTAGGAAGAAAGCAGCTTCATCCCTCTTCAAATCATAATTTTAATAAATGTAACTTAACATATCAACAATACAGCTTTCAGAGGCCCCTTGATAAGTTATGGAAAGAGGAAGGAGGTAAAGAACGTTACTAGGTGGTGTGTTATACTTTCATGGCTGGTGACTTTTGCTGGTTTCTTTTGAGTTTGAGAGCTCCTGCAAAAGCCATCATTGTGAACTCATCATTTACATGTCCAATAGGATTGTGTGCCTCAACATGTTCCTTTGTGAGCAAGAAGTTTGATGACAAAGTTGTCAAAAAATTAATATCAGCACCCCCTCTTTTCCTTCTGTTGCTCCAGTGAAATACATTATCTGTTTTGGCAAATGGCAAGGTGTGTGGTATTTGCGAGTCATCTGTGACTGATGGCTACTTGGCTCTTAATATTCATGTGCTGAATAGCTGAAACGTACAGAAACATTTATGTAAGACAGCATTTGACTGAATAAGGTCTTCCAAGAAAGATGATCAGGAGGTGGGAGCTATTTCATTCTTCTAATTCTTTTTCCCTAAAAAGATTTGTGGAACGTCTACCCCATGTTTTAGTGTCTGAGGTTCCAAAAATCTTCTCTTTATTTTTCCCTCTGTGTCTTCAGCTATGACATTTATACCTCCAAATGACCTTCAGAAGTCTTCTGGGTTTTGTTTGGTTTGTTTTATGTAGCTTTTAGGAGATTTGAAAGGCTTTCTCGTCCACTGTGTTCTTCATGGAAATGTTGCATCCTCCATTGGATCTTCTGGTATCTTAGAGAGCATTATGTGAATGCAGAAATAGACTTACAAGAAGAGCCTGTTGCATCTGCTGAGTTGCATCTACTGTCCAAGGCTGAGGTGAATTGAGTCCATCTGAAAAGAAACTTCAACATACTGTCCTGGGCTTGTATGCAACATACTTCTTTCCCCCTCCCCCCCTGCAATCAAAATCATGTTAACGATCATGCCTCTTCATTCATCTCTTTGGCACTAACACTACAATATCTTCTTGAAACTTCATAGTCAGAACACTTTCATAAACTAGCAGAATCACAGAAATGTCAAAGGTAGAACAGCTGAAGATGGAAGGGACCTCTGGAGGTCTCTAGACAAAATTCTGTACTTAAAGCAGGGTCACCTTGATCAAGTTGCTCAGGGCTTTGTCTGGCTGAGTTTTGGATATTTCTAAGGATGGAGACTCCCGTGTCAAGTTTTTACTTAAGTGTAAGTGGAGTTCCCTGTGCCCATTGCTATTTGTCCTGTCACTGGGTGCCACTGAGAAAAGTCTGGCTCTCTTGTCTCTACTCACTGCCCACCCTACCCCTACTACAAATACACATACATATTTATAAGATCTCTTCAAACCTTCTCTTCTTAAGGCTAAACAATTCCAGCTCTCTTCAGCCTTTCTTTGTACGTCAGATGTTCCAGTCCCTTAATCATTCACACATTTAGATCTTTATTCTGCTTGTGCAGATAATAGTGCTTCCTTTCCAAAAAGTGGGAGGTGGAGTCTGGGAAGCCTTTTAATTATAGCAACCCTTCTCCTCATCTCACAGTATGAGCTGCAGTATCTACCACAAATAATCCAGTCAATATTGCTATGCCTAACCCAGCAAAGGACAATTTGCACCACATGCAGCCAAGAAAGAAAACAGACCTCCATGAGCCACAGCAGCGAGTGTTTGCTTTTCATCTCTAGTGCCTGCTTGTTAATAGATAGCCTTGGACGAAACACACACACAAACCCGAGAGTGTCTGTCAGTTCTGCAAATCACAGTTGTGGTTGTAGGTAAGCTTTATTTCTTGGATTTCAGAAATATAAAATGTAGCTACATTTGATATTCTGCTGAAAATATATGAAGTTAATATTAAAGGCTTAGTAGTCAGTTAATGAAACTTTGTGACTCTTAACGTATGCTATAAATACTACCTTCTTCAAAGAATTAGTATGAATTGAAATTAGAGCCATTAGCATAGTCTGCAAAGTTACAGACACTTGATAACAGAAGGAAAAAAATGCTAATATTCAGTATAGAGCCAAAGCTGTTGAAGTTCTGCATTGAGCCGGTTGAAAAGGATAGATTCGTGACTTTATATATAGTCTAATTTTATAGATGAAATGTTCGATTCCACTTTATATGTGTATAACTGTATGTAACTTAGAAACTGTAATATATTGAGCAAAGATGGTTGTGTAACAACATTTGTATAGTTCATGTTTCATGCAAAGAAAATAATTCTTTCCTTCAAAGTAACTTATAATGTACAATAATAAACACATTGTGACTGGAACAATGCGTAGGCTTAGTCACTGAGAGACAGTCAGTCTTTGATGGTTGATCCAGTACAGTATTTGGCATTTTAAAGGTGGTGTTCCCTGAAGAGTTGTTGATACTGTCTTTAAAACGGGCTGTTCTTCAGTGAAGAAGTTAGTATTTACAAGTATTTCCTAGAACCCAGAAGCAGGTTATGCCCAGGTGTCACAGTCATGGCGACTTCCCTTATCACTAGTACAGATGCTTTTTATAAAAAGGGAAAATTAATTATAGTAAAATAGCTTATATGAATTTTTTTTTAATAAAAAGTGATTAAATTCTATTTAAGAACACCTTTGGATCTACTTGCTTTGTTGCATGTCCTGGTTTAGTTGAAAAATAGTTTTCAAGTCTGTAATCCTTTTTCTCACTTGAAAGTGTAGTTAACTAAGCCAGCTATCACTTTTTCAGAAACCCAACAGCTCAAACTAATGCAAATGTAAATACACATAAAACATGTATTAAGAGCCTTTGGTGTAACTATAAGCAACAGTCAAAAGGAAGGATGGGAAAGGGGTAAGCAGGAGTTTCAACTGAATGAGGCTAAACCATATAAGCTAACACCTTTTAGACTCTCAAAGCTGATACTTCTCCAGTTGGGTCTGTTCTTAAAAGTATTAGCACAAAAAATGCAAATTAATTGTTTAGGTGAAGTTTAGCTATTAAGAAAAGATACTGTTGAAAGGAAGCTTTACATTTAAAAAAAACCTCTTAACAGTATGAGTGGAAAACCCTGAGTACAACAGGTTATCTTCTCTCAGTAATGCCGTGTCCATCTGGATTTACAGAGACCTTGAAATGACTGGATAAATGATGTTTTATTAATTTTCAAAGTGTCTGAGGGAATTACCACCGTCTGCTAATACCAGAGTCTAAGTCCACATGTGGGCTTCAAAATGCTTTAAGTGTTGAATTTCTTAAGTAAGAAATCTGTCTCTTAAAATCAAACTTAAAGCAGTTAAGTTATGACATAACTGGCTTTTCAACTTACTTTAAGTCAGTCGAGCCCTGTTTTAGGCAAAACTTACTTCACCCTGAAAAGAGAGTAGCACATATAATGTATTTTCTTCTGGCTGAGATCATTCCTAAATGTGTCTTGTACCAAAACCTGATATTATCCAGATGTGCAGAAAAAGCCGTAAGAAGCTTGAAGTGTTGATACAATCTAAATCCTTTCTGGAGGTCAGAGGAATCTTAGGAGCATATTGTTTAAATTACTATTTCAAAATTCTTCTCTCGTATGCTCCTTGTGGAGTTACACTAGATTTTAGGGCTTCCTCAGTAAGGAAGCTGGTTAAGCAACCTGAACTAAATTGGTGCCAGCCTGCTAACGTAGGGATCCAGTTTTCTGAACTCTGTCTGTGGTTGTGTTATGTCTTTCTATATTACTGTCTCTTAAAGTGTTGTGTTTCCCCCCAGCCCGTTATAGGTACTAGGGCTTTTGGAGGTAAGTGGCATTTCTGGGGGAGAGGATTGGGTTTTTTTGCTTAAGCAGTACATCTGACCTGGCTCTGTAGGTTTTTGCTGCATTAGTTTTTCAAAAATCTTGAATTTAAAAGTTTCCTTATTGTATGCGTTTTGTAGAGTATAACCTGTTGAGGAGACCACATACTTCATAGTACAAGCAGGATGTGGTACAAGCTGCAGCTGACAGTGCAGCCAATGTGAATTTTGATTTAAAAATCCTTTAAGAAATCCTGAAGACTTCCTGGGAGATAGGAAGGAATTGTTTGTGGTCTGAAAACAAATCCTGACTTAAGAAAAACGCCTTGGCATTTCCATTTATTTAGAAAATTGAAATCCAACTAAATAGTCTATACTTAGTGTAGCAAAATGAGGTCTTTAAAACACTATAATGAAAGGCTACTGAGGCATTATTAAAAATTAATACAGCCAAGAGAGTTACTGAGGAAAGTAGCATTTAACAGTAATTGTTAATACATTTTGGTACTGCTGTATGGTGAGTAGCTTCCAGCTTCTTAATCTGTGCTCTGTTTCCCAAGTAATATTTTTAATTATTTTTTCAACATTTTTTTTCTTCTCTTATATTTGTAAGTTGAATAACCATTCTAGGTCAATAGGTTTGTACTGTGACTGAAAACAAAGACTTGCCTCAAGTCTTTTATTGTTAAAAGCATCCAAATAAGCTATAGAGGAAAAATACTTTAAGTAATCAGACCAATCATTGGGGAGTGAGATGTCATAGAAAAAAACTATATTATGATGCTTTGTGGGAACAATGCCTGGGATAACGCTCAGGTTTTGAAGGTGTTGGGGATTGGGGGACGGGAGTGATACAGCCCTGATCTCAAAGTGTGTATTGGGTTTGGATCGCAAGTTTTTGGTAGCAGGGGGGCTATAGGGGTGGCTTCTGTGAGAAGCTGCCAGCAGCAGCTTCCCCTGTGTCTGATAGAGCCAATGCCAGCCGGCTCCAAGAGGGATCTCGCTGCTGGCCAAGGCTGAGCCCATCAGCAAAGGTGGTAGCGCCTCTGGGATAATGTATTTAAGAAGAGGGGGAAAGAAAAAACAACCCTGTGCAACTGCAGCTGCAGAGAGGAGTAAGAATATGTGAGAGGAACAGCCCTGCAGACACCAAGGTCAGTGCAGAAAGAGGGGGAAGGAGGTGCCCCAGGTGCCGGAGCAGAGATTCTGCTGCAGCCCATGGTGGGGCAGGCTGTTCCCCTGAAGCCCGTGGAGATGCACAGGGGAGCAGATCTCCACCTGCAGCCTGTTGAGGAGCCCATGCCAGAGCAGGGGGATGCCCAAAGGAGGCTGTGACCCCGTGGGAAGCCCGCGCTGGAGCAGGCTCCTGGCAGGACCTGTGGACTCACGGAGAGAGGAGCCCAGGCAGGAGGAGGTTTGCTGGCAGGGCTGGTGACCCCGTGGGGGGCCCACACTGGAGCAGTCTGTTACTGAAGGACTGTACCCTGTGGAAGAGAACCGTGTTGGAGCAGTTTGTGAAGAACTGCAGCCCGTGGGAAGGACTCATGTTGGAGAAGTTCGTGGAGGACTGTCTGCAGAGGGAGGGAGCCCACACTGGAGCAGGGGCAGAGTGTGAGGAGGCCTCCCCCTGAGGAGGAAGGAGCGGCAGAGACAGCGTGTGATGAACTGACCCCAACCCCTATTCCCTGTCACCCTGTGCTGCTGGTTGGGAGGAGGTAGGGAAAATCAGGAGTGAAGTTGAGCCCAGGAAGAAGGGAGGGGTGGGGGGAAGGTATTTTCAGATTTGATTTTATTTCTCATTATCTTACTCTGATTTGATCAGTAATAAATTAATTTCCCCAAGTCAAGTCTGTTTTGCCTGTGGCGGTAATTGCTGAGTGATCTCCCTGCCTTTATCTTGACCCAGGAGCCTTTTGTTATATTTTTCTCTCCCCTGTCCAGCTGAGGAGGGGAATGGTAGAGCGGCTTGGTGGGCAGCTGGCATCCATCCAAGGTCAACCCACCACAGAGAGACAGGTTTGGTTTAAATGATGGAAACATTTTGAAATACAATTCTTAAGGAGATACAGAAAAGCTGTGGGTTAAATATTCTGTTTATGACTTTAAACAAGAATGGCAGTTTTGTACAGAGGTTGATTGGTGTACACTACTATTAATTTCTCTGTATTTCAACAAACTTGTTTTTCAGCTTTTGAAATCTGTGGACTTTCTTCATTGCATTGACATTTGCAGTGGTGAGGTATAATTAAAAAAAAGTGCAATTGATGCTCTTGAGTGATGAACAAGGTTTAGTTGTGCATACTGACTGTCCTAGATGCATTGCTGTTTCTGATACACCCATAGATTCTGACTGGTTATAAGAACTGGCAGTAGCTCACAGCTCTTCAGCAACTCCACTGCCGCCTCTGTAAAGTCTTGTTTGACAGAGAGGAATCGGCTCGTTCTCTCATGTAGATTGCTGATGTCTCTCTTCATACACATGAAGCTATTTAGAGACTTCTTGGAGGACCGTGTTACCAGTAAACAGCTTGCATTAAACTTCTTGTGTCACTAATTCCACGTTCTGCTTCAATGTGATAAAAGTACTTATGTTTCATGCTCTATAGGTTTTACTTACACATCTAGGGATTGTGTCCTGCTAACTGGTGCCCCTTGCATGACAGATCCACTAGAGATGCATGCCCAGCTTTCACACAGAAAGCCCAGAACTTGGGTCGCATAGGATTTGTATCTCATAGCTATGTTGTGCTTTTTAAGTGCTCGACTGACAGAAAGAAGACTGTAACTGTTCTTCTCGTGGAGTGTTCATAGTGGTTGAGATGTTTTACCCTGGCTTGGGATATTGTAATTGTGTATTAAAAAGGAAATTAAATGTTGTTTTTTTTTCAAGTCTGTCAGACAGCAACTGCTATTTAAAACTCTCTAGTATTGAAAGAAAAGTTTATTTGTTGTGGTGGTGAATAAGTTACAATATAAATGTAACAAAGAAAGAACAGGAACTTTGTAAGTTTGTGTCAGTTCTGGATATGTTCAAAATTCACCCATGTAGCTTTTAGTTAAGCATAATAGTGCCATGGCACAGTTACTGTGAGATTTCTTTTGTTGCTGGAAGGTTTTTCTATTTTTATTTTATATATTTTTTTTTTTTTTTTTTTTAGAAGAAAGGAGCAGGGCCATGTTTGAACTCCTTCCTTCTTATCACTATTATATAGTATTTTACCTTCTGGTTGATTGCCAGAGACCAGTATGTGTGTGTGTGTTCTACCAGGAAACATTTGATTGTCTTTATCTGTATTTGGTATTTATACTGTGGATGCTTACATAAGATTTTCTTTGTGTAGGTGAGATCAACATTGTTTAAATTTGTGTTCTTTTTAAATTGCAGAACTGTTCCTTTTTTCCTTGCACAGGGCCAGTTAAGACTTTCACAGATGTCTGGCACATTTAATTGCAAACTGCCACTGAACTGCGCACACATTGTTCAGTTGGATCATCTTTTCTTGTTTAAAAATTCATGGCAAAAAAGGAAAGAAAATGGAATGCCTAGTGAGCACCAGTAAATTATAAATGTAAACAGAAGCATTTGGAGACACTTCTGCAGTATGAAAAAATGTTAATGTAGATGATGTTATCCAGCTTTGAATCGCAGGATTCTGAAGCCTTGAAGATGAACTATGAAGGTCGGTTAAAACCAGAATCACAGAATGGCAAGGGTTGGAAGGGACCTCAGGAGATCATCTAGTCCAACCCTCCTGCTAAAGCGGGTTCACCTAGAGCAGGTTACACAGGACATCATCCAGGCGAGCTTTGAATATCTCCAGAAGAGAGCCTTGGATCAGTACAGAATGTTAAATCATGACTCTTAGAACTATCTAGAATGGAAGGTCTCTTATTAGTGATAGTCAATACAGAGAAAGCATATATTCATGTGTAGGCTTTGGGGGAGGGCGTGGCAGAACACATGCAGATCTAAAAATCTGATACCTTCCAAATACTGTGCCTTTTTTTTTGTTCGGATATATTAAAAAATTGTTTTTACTTTTCTTTCAAAAATGTTAAAGGTTGCTTGCTTAAAAACCATGGCTTTATTGAACCTGTACGGTCCTCTTTTCCTCAACAGAGAGCAGCCTCGTGGTTGTTCTTGGTTGGTTTTGTTGGTGACACATTACTTGCAGGTGAGTAATATTTGTCCCCTTGAGATGGAGGGACTCTATAGAGCTGTTTACAGTAAAAAAGCTACATGTCTGCTCTAAGTAAGCAGATAAAACTGGATAAAAAGAGGAGCATATCTATTTAAAGAGGCAATTTTAGTTGTTTTAGACATTTATTGGCCAATTATTTCCTTTTTGTTGTTCTTCAGTTGGTTGGACTTTACATTCTTCAGAATGGAAATTTGAGTTAATGTACTTAAAGATTCACTTTTTTTAATACTTTACCATCTTCACTATTTAGATACAATTGCATTTTTAAAGTCTCCATTTGATCTCCAATAGTAAAGTTCACTGTAATCCTTGTCATAAGTGAGGTCAAACAGTGGGTTATGGCTTTACTTTCAAATTAAGTAGAGATTGAATTGTCATGAAGAACAGGTATTGAAGATGCATTTCAATGACCGTATTTGTGGAGTACTGGGTAGATATTGCTAGCGAGGGAAACAAATCAAGTATCTGATGCAAGCTTTCAGTCTGTTTTGTTTGTTTCTTTTCTTCTTTTGTAGGCCCATTTGATGAGATTTACATATGTTCTTCCTTCAGCTTCCATAGCTTCACTATTACAGCTTATCTGTAGCTAAAATTACAGTAATTGTTTTTGAAATTCTTAAATAGTTTTCAAAGTGATGGTTACTTATGGAATGAAACTAGGGCTACCATACTTTTTTATCCTGAGTAAACAGATTACAGTTTCCTGTACTTAAATTTTCATGAACATCAAAGCTGTGCCTATTCTTACAGGATTTGGGGCTAATTGTCTTTTTGGTTTTGTTTTGGTTTTTTAAATTGATTTCAAATGAAAAATATGCATATATTTCTAGCTCTGCATTCCTTAAAATGAAAACATGCTTTTCAAATAATGTTCACAATATTTGAAGTGTGAAGTATTTCTTCTGGCTGGAGTATTTAGCAAAATACTTCTTTCCATAAAAATCCATTATGTGCTTATATTAACTTAACTGTACTACTTTTTGTAAAGAACAATGAAAAATCGGTTTCAGAACTGTGGGGTGGTTTTGTTGTTTGAAATTTTTTTTGGTGGTGGGTTTTTTTTTTTTCATTTCTTTAAAATATATACCCTTATGGAAGAAAAAATGACACACTAAAAAAAAACAAACCAAAAAAACCACATAATGAAACAATCTCACTTGATTGAGGGCAGATTTAGGAACCAGAGTAACTTTCAAAAGTGGGATTTACACAGTTCTGAAAAATCTCTTCCAAATTTCCTGGTCATCAATGTAAAAGACATACTTTAAATCCTTTGTAGTATTTCCTTAGGCAAAGAACCAGTACTGACAGGTAAGCTCTTGTACTGTTAACATGTATCTTGCACACTCAGGTTACAAAGTGAATTTCGGATTGGTCTTAAATGTTCAATTACGGTACTAAACATCTTGTGGAACTCTTACATTCATCAAGAAGTTCTATATATTTTAAGTGCTAAAAGGGAGCTATGAGGGCTCCTCCTTTAACTTAAAATGGTTTATGGGAAGGAAAAGACGGAGGGGGAAAAAAACCCTTCAACACTCAGTAATTTCTCAAGTTCAGTATTTATAAAGCTGTGTTCCAAAATTACTTCCTATATTCCTTTTTTCTGGTTCAGTTAGACATTCTTGCTGTAAGAATGTGTGCCTGTATTACGCTAAGATTTGATTAAAGATGTGATTTATTTATTTACTTAAGTGAAAATACTGGTTTGATATGATATTCTTGGTTTATTTTTATGCCTGAATATAGCATTGCCACTCATAAGCCCATGAGATTTCTGCTTAGGTCCTTGATTTGTGGTTGGTGAAGGAGGAAAAGAAGTGCCCTCTTGTCTTCATTGTGATTTTTTTAAAATTTTATTTTTTATTTGAAAAACTTATTTATTTTAGTAATAACTATATGTTGTGGCACTCAGTAATTCTTGAGCTGCGGTGGGGTTCTTCCATCAGAGTTTTTTCAACTTGACAGCAACAGTATATTCAGTAGTTGACTGCTGGTGAAAGAGGATCTACCAATAGATAAATGTGACTGAATGATGCCATTCCATGTTTAAATTATACTATCACTATGAAAGATACACTCTAAAACTTCAGTCTCTTCCAGTGAGACATCAAGAAATCCTTTTAAAAAGAAAGACAGGCTAGGTTTTGGAATTGTGAAGCTGGAAGCTAATTTTTTTTTTCCTGTGCTACAGTCTCGCTTTCTACAACTTCGAAGAGGGGGAAAAAAAAAAAAAAAAAAAAAAGCTGGTCAATCTGAGAACAGTTTTCAGATTTTAATTTTTCAAAGTACACCATCATTTTTCCTAAAACACAGGCAGAAAACCTGTAATAACTAACCATCTGTTGTAGAAGTTGTCCTCGATAACACTACTCTGTGTGTGTGCAGTTATGGCTTCCTAATTTCTTTTTACCAGCTCTGGTTTAGTCTCATTCCATTCTCCCAGATTTACAGTATTAAGTGTAATTTCTAAAACTCCTCTTTTAATATGTTTTTGTAAACCACCTAAACACAGATTTTTTTTTTTTTTTTTCAGGTCCCTCAGGCTGGGATTCTTCCCACCTTCCCAAAGACACTCTCATATGCATTTAAAGAAAAGTTAGTGGTCAGGCTTCATTATACTTTTAACAGGAAATTTATCTCTTAAAGGGACTTCTGTGAAGCCAGTCTTGCACCCCGTTCAGGTCTCGGGAGATTTATTAAGTGTATCAGTATAAAGTTCATGAAACCTCAGCTACAGCCAATGCAGTGGCAACATCCTACCATGGACGTACTTTGCACTGCTGTTGAACTGGCCCTTTGTTGCTTGAACTGATTCTTAGCTGTGAACTTACTCATCTTGCCACTGATCTCAGCTTGCTATCCTGAGGTCAGCTTGGGTCAGTGGTCAAACTGTAGCCTGTATATGCATGGCTACCTGTAGCAGGCACCATTTTTGGTCCCTCTATGCCCAGATAAACTTCAGTCTTGTACATCCTTGAGATCACATACCTTCAGAGTGTTGCTGGCACACTTCTGCTGAAGTTCCTTTTTGCACAGAACAATGGCAGGACCATCAGATCATCTGAATTAATAAGCCTTTCCCTCCAAGTTGGTTGTAATTTATCTGCTGATTTGGAAAGCTTATTCAGGTATCCAGAGCAACATGAGCCTATCAACACTATAGAAAGAGGTTGCACACCACTATAGTGTAGCTGTGGTAAGGAGAATGTGCCAGGAGTTTGTCTTGTGATTATGATGTACAGGTGAATGACAACATGACTGTGTTGCTTTACTTCCATAAAAAAGAAATCTGAGTTTGTGTCATGAAATAGATCAGGTTTTGTGAGTAGCATGTAAATATTGGTTTGCCTGTCAGAAGTTCCTTTATGTAAGTGATGAACTTAAAAGAAAGCTTATAAGAAAGATGAAGGAAAACTTTTTACCATGGCCTGTAGTGACAGGACAAGGGCCAATGGTTTTAAACTGAAAGAGGGTAGATTGATTGAGGAAGAAATTTTTTACAATGAGGGTGGTGAGATGCTGAAACAGGTTACCCAGAGAAGTTGCAGATGCCCCATCATTGGAGGTGTTCAAGGTCAGGTTGGACAGGGCTTTCAGCAACCTGAAAGGGAAAGATGTTCCTGCCCATGGCAGAGGGGTTGAACTTGATAATCTTTAAAGGTCCCTTCCAATCCAAACCATTCCATGATCTTATGAGCACTGTCTGGCACATGAGAAATGGGCATTTCATTTGCTTAGATGATATAAATAGGAGCTATAGTCTGTCCCTCTTGAGAATCTGTTTCCGTGGGATCTGTTTTTCATTGAGGGCGCAAATGGAGTGCACAGCCTGTCTACTCAAGGGCCTTAGTCTATGTTCTGTGTTGTATTTTTCCTAATTCCTTGGTGACTGAGGCTTGAATGTCGTCAAAGGGGGGAGAGGGGAGGCGAGAGGTGAGATGAAGTGCTTATGACCCCTGCTTGTGACAGGGGGCGGGGGAAGCTTAGGTGCCATTGTTGTTTCAGTCACTTAAAACTGTTAGCTAGGATTTGCAAATCTGTTGTGTTCTTGCAAGACCTGCTCAGTCAGAGGATGAAGAGAATATCTCTTAGCTGAACCTCATATCCCTTGTGATTTGGATTTTGTATGCTAGGTACCTTTCTTTCTTAAACCTGTTTAAAAACAAGTAAGGGCTGCATGGATTCCTCTGAGTGAACCAGATTCAAGCATGAGTCTTGAAGGTTGAGGGAGGTTATCCTCCCCCTCTACTCTGCCCTGGTGAGACTGCACCTGGAATACTGTCCAGTTCTGGGCTCCCCAGTTCAAGAAGGATGAGGAACTCCTAGAGAGAGTCCAGAGGAGGGCAACAAAGATGATGAGGGGACTGGAGCATCTCCCCTATGAGGAAAGGCTGAGAGAGCTGGGCTTGTTTAGCCTGAAGAAGAGAAGACTGACTGAGAGGGCACCTCATAAATACTTACAGATATCTTAAGGGTGGATGTCGTGAGGACAGAATTGGACTGCTCTCAGTGGTGCCCAGCGACAGGACAAGGGGCAATGGGCAAAAACTGAAGCATAAGAGGTTTCAGTTGAATATGTGGAAAAACTTTTTACTTTGAGGGTGACAGAGCACTGGAACAGGCTGCCCAGGGAGATTGTGGAGTCTCCTTCTTTGGAGATATTCAAAACCCACCTGGATAATGTCCTGTGCAACCTGCTCTACTGCTCTAGGTGACCCTGCTTTAGCAGGGGGGTTGGACTGAATGATCTCCCAAGGTCCCTTCCAACCCTTCCCATTCTGTGATTCTTCTGAATGGGTGATGGTCATCATCAGATTAGGATGCTTCTCAGGCTGTGAGCTGCATTAAGATCTGCTATGTTGAAGCTGTCCAACTTCAACAAGGGCTCTTCCTTGATCTGCTCCTTATGCTCTCTCTTCACACTCCTTCCATGTAGGGATAGTAAGTTGCTTAATTTTGTCAGGTAGCTTGTACTTCCATGGGATCTGATCTTGACAGTCAGTGGGTTGTTGGTATGCATGCTGCCCTTTGCAATTTATTGTTTCACCTTTTCTGAAAACTTCTGTCTCCATTGGAAGAACTCCTAGCTTTAATGGCAGGTTAATGTTATGCTGGCTTTTTCTCCAGTAAGATTAAAAAATCAAATCATTCATTCTCAATGAAGGTCATGACTGAATTTCTCCTCAGATGAGCTTAATTTATTTCGATTTTGTTCTCTGCCTTTCAGGCAGAGGCATTCCTCTATATCCTGGATCCAGGGAAATTACCTTCTTACCATGATGAATCATGGTGTTTACATTACCATGTGTTTTTAAAGATGCAGCCATCTTTGTCTAGAAGATACCAAAGTTGTATTCTGTTGTGTCAAGACTTTATACAAGGTCATGGACATAGATTCAATTCAAAGTTAGAGAATTCTCCTTACTGGACATCAAAAGGTTGCTACCTGGAGCTTCTTTCTCATTTCTGTCAAGCTGTGTGTAATCAAAAAATACCCAATAACAATGCTTTTTTTGTCAGAGCAGTTTTTCAAAACTTTCTATGTGGATTCTGAAAAATAGTTCTAATAGCTTGTGATTTCACAGGATACTGCACAAGGATTGTTATTTCTCTTGGAACCACCCAACGTGTTTGTGCCATATAGATTTAAATATAAATAAATAAAAGTTACAAAAGGATATTTTTTTGTATATATGATTACAGTTAGCTTATGGGAGCCAAATTGGGGGTTTCATCTTTCTTTCTGTGAAACCCCTACTGTGACAAGATCCAAGATATTTTTCTGAGATCAGCATCACCTAGGAGTTAACTTAGTCCTTTGGCTAATGCAAATGAGCTTTTGGTAACTCAGTGATGCGATAGTGTTAGTGGAAGAGGGCTGGATATGTCAGGATCCTACAAATCTTTGTTGGTACTTAGCTATGGGTATACCTTGATTGGTTCTTTGGAATGTAGTCACCTTATTTTTCAGATTACTTTTATCAGAGTGAGAAAAGATCCTGTGTTAGCTACCAGTGCTAGTACTGGTATTCTGAAGAGCCACACAAGTAGTGCAGAGGACCCACTGTGGACAAGATATGCATTTTAGGGGAAGTTACTTCAGACTAATTTTGGTCTGGTCCTGCTTGTTAGCAACTGACACCCACTATTTTTGAGGATCCAGATTTCCATGGATTGATTTTTGTGTGTCCTCCTGGAGTGCACCTTTCATTTCAGTCATCTGAAATATACTTTGTGCACCCAAGGTCATGTTGTGATGTGAACTGAAGCATCCGCATTAAAAATGGAAAAAGGTAGATGATTTGTTTCAAAAGCACACATCTGATCTCATGAAATATATGGTGATAACGTAGACCTACTCTGAGTTCTATTTTTATAGACTTATTTTTTTTCCCCATTTAGGTGCACTAATGACCAATCCTCACTTCCTACCTGATAGTTAAGCAGAGTTGATACCTAGGAAGAACCTTTTTTCCAATTAGCACTGCTAAGGTAGATATAAAACTTTGACTGTATTTTTTCTTAGTCAAAAGTAAAGATAATTCCTTTAACTAGTTCTTAATCTAAATTTTATTCTGTTTAATCTGCATTTTCCTATTATGAAATTAATTCATTACAAAATACTGAGTTATTTATTTATGAGAAGTTTTGCATCTGACTGCTGTAAGTATTCAAACTGTGTTTGGCTGGGAAAACTGTGAACCATTACACTGTCCCCTGTTCCAGGGATCCTCATATTAACCAAGGAAACATAAAGGACTGATTTAATCAATCTTACGGGGATTACAAGAGGGAAAAGCTGAAGGTTATGTTTAGAGTCATGCTAACCATGCCTTACAGTCTTCACACCATTGTTTAAAAGCAATGCAATTTTAATTTTCAGAACATTCAAAGTGATAACACCTTGTTTATGGCCAAAATAAGAAAAATCTAGAAACAGCATATGTTTAAACAAGTCTGATAACCTGGAAAATTTTGTGATTTCTGATGCACCCCCCCCACCTGCCCCTTGCCAACTTAATTCTGTTATGATTTGATTTTTTTCAGTAGAAATTTATTTTTTAGTGGATGCTGTATTTTTGGAGGGGGGGAAAAGTGATTTGGTTTTTGGTTTGGTTTTTTTTTCCTCTCCTCCTCCTCCCCCCCAATATTCCTTTGTGATGGATTGACCCTGGCTGGATGCCAGGTGCCCACCAAGCTGCTCTATCACTTGCCTCGACAGCTGGATGGGGGGAGAAAATAAGGTAGAAAAGAACTTGTGGCTCAAGATAAAGGCACTTTAGTAACTAAAGGCCATGTGCAGCAGCAAAGGAAAGCAAAAAGATTTATTCTCTACTTCCCATCAGCAGGCAATGTCCAGCTACTTCCCGGGAAGCAGGGCTTCAGTATGCATAGTGGTTGCTCTGGAAGACAAATGTCGTAATAACGAATGCCCCCCTTCCTCCTCCTTTCTTTTAGCTTTTATTGCTGAGCAGAGATTATATGGTCTGGAACATCCCTTTGTCAGTTTGGGTTAGCTGTCCTGGCTATGTCCCCTCCCAAGATCTTGCTCGCCCCCAGCCTACTGGCCTGTGGGGATGAGGTGGGGGGGGGAATGTTGGAGAGACAGAATGGATGCTGTATGAGCATGGCTCAACAGTGGCCGAAACCCCTGGTGTGTTATCAACACCTTTCTAGCTACAAATACAAAGCACAGCGCTATGAGGGCTGCTCTGGAGAGAATTAATTCCACCTCAGCCAGACAGAACACGTCCTTTTATAGGTAGCTTCATGTGCATGGCCTTCTGCGTGCTTGCTCAGGAAGTGCTGAGTTAACAACTGTCTGAAGTAAGATACGGCTTGTGTGTGTGTGTGCGCTTTGGTATGTGTTTAAACTCATGCATTAGAGTCCACTACAAGAAAATAAATGGTAGAAAATTGGTGCTGCCTTGGACCAAATGGAATTTCTATGTGCTCTGGGAAGGTAAGTAACCTGAGTCTGTCTGTACAGCTGTTAATTCCTCACCAGAGTTTTTCATTGTGCCTCTTTCACTGGAGATTTTATTTTTTTTTATTTTGGGACTGCAAGCATCTCCTTTCACAGGAGAATTTTGATCGTTTTCATTAAAATATGTTGGCTTAGAACACAGTGCTTATGGCAAGTTGCACCAAAGGCTGACCTAGCCCAGTATATACTGTTTTTCAAGAGCGGGTGCATAGGGAAGAGTTTAAGAGCAGGGCAAGCATGCAGCGAAGCCTTTTTTTCATGCTCCTCTAGGAAAGCATGGCTCTGAGACTTCTTAGGTGCCACCTTTGTGCTGAACATCAGTCAGTGGATTTCTTCTTCTCCCCTCCAATGAAATTCTCTGCTGCTTTTGAACATATGTAAAATCTGTTTTAGCATATACTCCTGTGGGAAGGAATTACAAAACTGATTGTGTAGTATTTGTTTTTAAATCTAACTTCTCCCAATTTAATGTGGTACCCCTTAGCTCTTTCATTTCAAGAGCTGTTGATTTTTGACTGTACCACCCATAATTTTATAGGTGTCTCATGTTTTTCTCAGATGCCTTCTTCAAGCTGAAGAATCCTAGTTTACTTACTTACTTGTAGGAGGCTACTCCATATCTGAACAGAAAAAATATAAGTGCTCAATTGAAAAGTATTTTAAAACCAGCATTTCAGTTCTTAACTGGAGTGAAAAGTGTTTTCTACGATTGTACCTTTCGGTCTTAATTACTGTTTTGTTTTTGGGGTTTCTTGTTCATGAGCTTGCTGGAACAGATTGAAGTCATAATCCCTTAGTTTTAAATCCCCTAGTTTTGAAAACATACTGTTTGTTTTTCTCCCCTCCCACCCCCCCACCCCCCCGCTTAAGTATGTGATACATGGAATAAATCCTTATCTGTTTTGTTTACTTGCTCCTTCTGTCTTACTAGGCCTTGCATCCCTGCTGATACTGGTTAGATCTTTTTGTCACAAGTAATTGCAATAATGATTTAGGCATGAGACTGTTTTACAAGAACTAAATTTTATGACCATTCATTTTTTCATTGGAAAGAGAATACTGGGGAAATTTGTGAAGACCATTATTAAAATATAATTGGAAGATTCACACAAGCCTGATTTGGATTAAATTGGTCGCTTAGAGGTAGCTGAGGTTGTTGCTACAGTGACAACCATAGAATGTAGCAGTGATGCTACCTTGCTTCTTGCCTGGCTTTATCTACCTGTAAATTTGTTACCATGACATAGTTTGTCAGATGACATACTGAACTTTGGTAATTTATCAGAAGTTTTCATTTAAGTGGATTTTTTTTTTCTGATGTTTATATAGCTATCAGAAAGTTATAAGGATAAATCATTATTAGAAAGTAGGATAAAACTCCTCTCTTGCCTTATACAGGGCATGAGGACCTGTGTAAGTGTATAATAGTTTTTAATCTTAAAATGTTAAAATACTTTAAATGTCAGATTGTCTATTCTTTTCAATGATTCAAAGGGAGCACAGAAGTACTAGTGTGTTGCTTCTGGTCTTTTTAAACCGCATCTCAGGGTGCTGCTATTTTTCTATATTCCCTTGGTTCTTGGCAGGAGAATTCAAAGGGACGTTGTTTGGCTTTTGTTAAATCTTCAGTATTTCTCATAGTGGCTCCCTTAATTTACTGTCTGATTTTTGCAAAGTAAATTACACTGATGAAGCAGAGATGTGGCTTTTGTTGCCTAGGTATGACAAATTGGCTGGTTTTAATGGTCTAGTCTTAAATATAGACAAACTGTGGCCATTTTTCAGTGCCTTCAGTTGCATATAGATCTGGTCAGATTATTGTCTAACTCTTCTCTAGTTTAGTTCTCCTAATTTCAGGCACTTTTTCAGTCTTTTTTATTTAGTTGTTTGTAATAGCCTAACCTGGTTTTATGAATTGGTGTCAAAATTCAGTGTGTTACTTAACACCTTTGAGATTAATCCTGCTATGAAGCAGTGTGTTAACATAGGTATTAACTGATCAATGCTCACAAGAATGTGACCAAAAGCATGTAGTTAGATGGCATTTACCATGTGACAGAATGGCAAAATACTGCAGACTTCTATATTTCAGCAAAACCTAAAGTAAAAAAAAATAATTTTAAAACCCCAACTACCATCCTGTGAATGGGAGGGTGGTATCTCTTGTCCTGTGACCAAAGGACTCTGCTGCAGGGCTCTGGGATGAGTAATTAAAGATACTGGGGAGTAGCTTTTCTTTTCCTGGAATTGAGTCATACACCTGTTATAAGATTGTGAGATTGTGTATTTGGAAGCACATCCAGCACTACATCATGGGTTCTCTGACAAGTCTTTTATTGAGACTCTGATGACTGTGAATGTGTCGGGAAGGGAGGATAAAATGAGGTTGGAGAGCTGGTGGTGATTACAGTGTCTTAACAGATACCAAGCTTGAGGCTGTCGTCTCTGCAGATGTACTTTGTAGCCATTCAAGGAAGGGAAGAGATAGAGAAGGACTCTTACAGAGGTGGGAAAATGCTTGAATTAGAATCTATCTTTCAGTTGACCTTAGAAAAACTTATTTTTTCTGTTTCCCTTGTCTCAAGAGATTAGCTCCTTATTTAGGAACCAAATTAGATCTCTCAAATTTGGTGATGCGGATGTTTTCCTAATCACCTAGTGATTAATTTTCAGTTCATTTGAGATCCATTATTGCACAGTCAATATCATCTCTCTTCTTGTGGTATAGTTAATGGTACTGACATATTCAAATCTGGGATTTGTTATTTTCTTCTTGGAGCTTTAAACCAGTTTTGTTTTGTTTTTTTTAACCCAGGCTTTTCTATTGGAGTATATTTTTATATTGGCTATGCAAATTATTATACTGGTATTTGTAATGATTTTTGCTGAGCATTTTTGTTACACTTGATATAAAATGTATCATTACATTTCTAATGGAAAAGATATGAATATATATGACTTCAGACCACATTTAGAATAAAATCACTGAAATGTAAAGTTCATTATTTTGCCTCTTTAGGCCTTGTGCATATTTTTGCTTTGTGCATCTGTCTCACGGGTACTTTTTTCTTGGTTACAGGACAGTTGCCTAGTTAAAATAAGTGTTTTCATTCTTGGTGTATTTTCTGACCCAGATGCAGTCATTTTTGTGATTCTAGCTTTGCTTAAATGATAAAGCTTTTATTGCAAGCTTCATTGTGTTTTGGCAAAGAGCAGTCTTGTCCATTTATTTCCATAAGATTTCAAGCCCAGAGTTAGTAACTGTGCTAGTCTTCCTTACAGACTGAAGACTTTATCAATTGGAACTTAGTTTCATGTATGACATTTTCCTTAGAAGTCCTAACATTTTGAAAAAATGTAAGCAATAATCTTTTCTTGCATCTTGTGGAAAACTGCCATTTGAGAATCTGAGTAATGGATTCATACAGTAAGTTTTGTCAAAGCTGTAACTTGTAAAGTTTTATAAAATAGCTTTTGGGTACCAAACCCCCAAAACAAGCAGGCTAAGTAATGTGTTCTTATGGCAGTTTTATGAAAAACCCCCACTTTTAAACTTTTTGTTATTGTTAAAAAAATCCTTGTCTCTACTTGTTTGTCAGTTCTGCATTGAATACCTAGCCTGAGGCTCATATTTTCTTCTCTGCTTCAGTGATGTTATAATTGAGCATGTCTAAGGAGACTAATGGAGATACTAATTAGGGGCAATTCCTAAAAGAAATGGTGTTGAACACTGGAGGGCAACATCACCATTTGCTGGAGACTGTTGTCAGTCTCTCTGTGTAGGAGCATCCGTGCTTACACTCAGTGCTTTATGCCCGCTACCTTTTCTACTACTTGTACTGTTCTTCACATCTTCACATATAAGTTACAATGAATGTGACTCTCACAGCTGACTGCTAATGTGGCCTTTGCTTTGCTGTTTCCTGCAGTGTAATGATTTAATGAGTACCCAATTTTAGTCAAGCTTTAAAACAGCAGTCCAGGGGTGTCTACTTTTAATGAACTCCATTTACCACTACTTGGTAATCAAAAAGTTATCTTCTATTCTGTATAAGCTAGTGGTTTTTTAACATTGATTCAATGAGTATTTTCAAAATGCATACCAAAAAGATAAATTTCTTTATTAGATGACCAGGATGTGTGTCGAACTGAATTTGGATGGCAACTGTGTTTCATTCATGTATATGAAAGAGCATTTTAACAAGTTTTTAAAATAGTTTTAATTCTTTCATGAAGTTTTAAAAATATATAATAGATACGTGCTTGATATTGTAGTATTGATCAATATGTTGATAAGGAAATTGAAAAATTAATGAGATCAGTGTTCCAAAACAAGTTAAACATACCTGTAGCATCAATTAGACACCTCTGAAAACCTGGATCCACATCTCCTAAAGATTTTAAAAATGTATTTTTTTAAAAATCTGTGTGTCTCTTAACCTGTTTTTTGGAGCGCAACTTTTGTGTTCTTATTTGCAGCTAGTTCAGATAAAATGTTCTCATGCTTTTCATTAAATGGGATAAGCCATTATCTACTTTGCTTCCTGTAAAAACCTAATGCTTATCTTGTGTTGTACCACTTTGGTCTCTGCTTGCTTTGACATGGGACTTGCCTTTTGATTCCTGAACTCTATTCCTGATGCAAACATGTTTTTGCAAAGGTGTTGGCAGATAGCATTTTCATACTGACATCTCTTCAAGGATAACTGTTTCTTTGTGGACCTGCTTCAGCATAACCAAAATTATCTTTTTACAGTTAGAGAGTATTTTTGATTGTTTCTTTACCTGAAGTAACATGGGACATCTCAGTATTTACACACAGACTTGGTCTCAAAGAAAGTCTGCATGCCCCATATTTTATAGCATATTTATTTATTTATTTATAGATATTGGAATCGGTAAGTGAGGGGTTTGCATTCAAATTTTTTGTAGCTGTGCTAGCAGGTGTGTATAAGTTTCAGTCATGGAATTGTTTGATTCAAGAATATATGATAACATGGTAACAACATTGATATTGAAAACTTGGGAGAAAAGGCACTGTGGAAGTGTGAATCAATGAATGAGCAACTAATAAGTAAGAAAACATAGCTATTTTGGTAGAAATGGTTGGAAGAGGGAGGAAGAGAGCAAAGAGAAATAAGGTGACATTTGAGTGATAGTGTAAAGAAACAATTTGGAATGCAGAAGATTCAAGAGACGACATCTCATCAAAAAGAGATTAATATTCTTGGTAACATGGAAGATGTGCGAGAAGTGGTGTAAACCACAAGAACAACAAAGAATAAAAATAAGGATAAATGCGAAGATTTGAGGAGTGGGAAGAGGGAGAAAGGAAGGATGCAGGTAACTGGGGAAGGAACAGTTAAACATTATACTTTTATTTTGACTGAAAAAATACTATCTTTTAACAGTTTGTTTGGTCTGAGGATCTGTTCTTAACATTTGGTTTTAATATCCTCAATTTGCAAATTTGTGTATATGATAAATGACAGAGGAATCTAGGTTGAAAGCTGTTAGTTGTCAAAGGTGTTTTCCAGGCTACTTGCATTTCCTTTCCTTAGATCAGTGAGCCATTTAAACTGGAGTCATGCTGTTAGGTCTTCCATGGTTGCACAGTCTTCAATAGCAACTGAGGAGGCCCTTGGTTATGCAACACCGCTAATCGGGCTCTAGCCTGCCTATTTTCCTCCGCTGTGTCAAATGCTCCTTGCAGTTCTGGAATCACCTTTTCCTATCTTCCTGGAGCCCTGCATGGGCTATGCTTTGCAGCCTCTCTGAGAACATTTGCTTGTTTGGCTCCTTCTCATATCAGACCCACTGCTGTAATACCATGACAAAAAGTGAAATCTACCCAAATCAAGGAAATACAGTATTTAAACAGAGGTAGATAAATTGTTGTAATTGAAATCTGATAATGTGTTAATCTTCTACTTGGTATTTGCATCTTGTAAAATAGCTTGGAATGTGTCATGTGAAGTGTAATATGTTTGTAAGTAGTATAGTTGCAAGGTATTTAACGTATTGGAACAAAGTAGATATTTCTGCGACATTTCTGCATTACATTTTTATGTGTTGATCTTTGCATGACTAAATGTTTTATTTCGAAATTTCTTTATTCTTTGTGTAGTCCATGTGATTCATGCTAGCTAGATTTAGTAAGACAAAGAAAAACATGGAGGGGTCCTCAGATTTATCTGCTTCACTGTATCTTGTCATTTGGAAGTATTGTTTTAATGTTGTTGGAAATTCCATAATTTGCCTTGATATCAACTTCTTTTAAGGTTGAACTGTGACATATGTAAACATTGTATGTATAGTCTCTTATCTTTTTAATTACCCATCTAACAACCTGGCTGAAGGAAGAAAAAATAGTATTTTGTGTTTTGGCTGATTTGCGTAGATTTGAAAAATACTGCTTGTGCTTTTAATGGTTATCTTCTTATTTCTTTTAATAAGCTTCCCTGATTCAACACCTGCAAACAAAGCCCTTTTTTAGAGATTAGCTGGAGCTTACCTCTGCATATCCAGCAAGACTAAAACAGGGTTTAGAATGGTTGTTTTACAGATAAGTCATTTAAATGACACACACTTTGTTTATATAGTGAAATTGTATGCCTTCAAAAACCTTGGTCGCATAATTAAAGACTGATGAATTTGTAAAGGTCACAAACTAATCTTTAATTTTTTTTAATCCAATGTTTTTAACAAGTAAGCCTTGTTCTCCAGGGATTTGGTTCCCTAAAAGTATGCGTGTGGAAAACCAAATAGTGTTTTTACTTCAAATTGTAGTATAAATGCTTATCATCTCTTGCAGGCATTTTAGGAAGGTATGCTGAACACAGACGCTATAAGCTGTGTGAACTGCAGTCCCACATAGTTTATATGGGTTCAGTTAGTTGCCAGTTAAGAAATTGGGGTTGTTGACCTAGTGGTTTATTTTACAATTTCCTACTTGCTCATGTCTTTTGGACCATTTCAGAAAGGTTCCGTGAGTCTCTTGTGAAAGAATGCTTCTGCCTTTTGACTGGAGACCACTTTCAGGAAGGGTGAAACTAGGATGTTAGTTCTTCAGGTGGTTTTGTACATTCCCACTTGTTTAGGGTAAAGAAGCTTGTGGCATTAATTTCTAGAACTTGTTTGTGAATTGTATTCAGCGATCGAGTCAATGTCCCTCCTCATACAGAGCTTACAAGGGAGGAAGATTGTCTTTTTGGTTCTTTCTAACTTCTTGGGGTGTAGGAAACGTGCATTACCTTCAGAGTTGGAATTGCTTTCTTTTTGCTATTTATGCAGGCTGCATACCTTATCTCTGTCAGCAAAGGTAGAAGCATTGCCTTTGACTCTTCTTAAGGGGCAGTCTGGCAGGATCGAAGTCCAACCACAGTTACAGCAATGGAGCATTAGGAACTTAGAATCATAGAATCATAGAACTGTTTCGGTTGGAAAAGACCTTGAAGATCATCAAGTCGAACCGTTAACCTAATCCTGCCATCCCACCACTAAACCATGTCCCTAAGCACCTCGTCTACCCATCTTTTAAATACCTCCAGGGACGGGGGCTTGACCGCTTCCCTGGGCAGCCCGTTCCAATGCTTGACAGCCCTTTCTGATCTTGTAGCACTGGATCACATGGTATTTCTGTTACAACATCACCCTTCTGACCTACTGTCCCCATCATCTTTCTGCATCTTCCTACAGCCATGTATCATTGTAGCACAGCATATGCTTACTTCCTGCCACCACAGCCTGCTGAGGTCCAGGGATTTATTTACATAGCGATAGCTGAAGAAACTTTTTCTACTTAAAAAAAAAACCAAACCAAAACCCACTCTACTGCTAGATTTATTTTTTTTTTTTAATGCATATACTTAGTAAATTTAAAAATGGTTAAGATGAGGAAGAACTAGATCTGGCCGCTGCTGAACAGGATGTTGGACTGAATGAATCAGTAGCTTAGATAAAATGTTGAGCACCTTGAAAGTTAAATTAATAATTTATTTTTGCAGGGAAAAATGAGTCATTTTGTTGGTAATACCACTAGAATGCACCAAGGACGGCTCAAATCATTAAGAAAGACCAGGGAAAATAGTTACAATGTCTTGAATTTACTTTGTGTCAGTTATTAGACTAAGGATTGATTAAACACCAGATATCTTCATTTGTGAAGTTACATAGCCACAAAAAGGTTCGGCTTCTTCACTGGACATGAATGAGTGTGAATTAAATGTGAAATTACATTTGATTGGGAGTAAGGTGTTTGCACAATTATTTTATTTTACTGAGAAGTTTAATAAAGATTTTCTGTTAGAAATGTGAGCAACATACATTTGGAGGCTGTGGGGATTATTTACATGTTCAGCATCCTGAGAAAGAACACTATTTTGTCTGTACTTCTTCCTTTTTTTTCAGACTTTATTTTACAGTAATTTTTTTCATATCAGTTAGGTAATAGCTAAGTAATAAAAGTGACAATAAAAATATAAACAAATAAGGAATGTTTGATTTTTTTTATTTTTTTTTTTTGAGAAGGCAAAACAGGGTGGTGTAAAAATTAGAAGGGTAAGTGACAGCAATCCTGAGGAACTGTGCCAAAGCAGTTTTGCATCACTGTATTAGATTTAATGTAATGAACATAAAAGATGGAATATCCATAGCCCCCTGAATTTAAAAAGATTAAGAGGAGGTTAAGTATTTTTTATTTTATAAACTCTTATTACTACAATATGATGGCGTCAGAACATCAAAATTACAACTAAACATTCCTCTGAGATAACGTGATTATTAACATTCTTATTGTAATGGTATGAAGATGAGAGTCAGACATGTCTCTGTAAAACTGCAGTTAAAACAACTTGATGAGACCTGGTTTACCTACTTAGGTTGATATGATTTGCTTAAGGTCACCCTGGGTATTGGCGTTAAGAGGTAGGTATCACCTTATTAGAATAGTAGTGAACAGTTACTTAAAAGAATTAATGTTAGGAAAGCATACGATGTATCTATTCATAAGCGCTGCAATTTAAAGTTCATGAAGTTATATTAAAGTTTTATATAGCAAACTAGCTGTGTTCAAGCACTCAGTACTGTGGCTGTTAAAAGGTGCCTAAAGACAGAAAGTTTGTTTTAGTATGCCAGTGTAACCACCTTTGCCATGTACATATCTGAAGCTTGCTGTCCAAGGAGATTTGATATTCAGCGTCCTGAGATACCTGTCCTTGAGACCTTTTTCTTCACTTCAGTGTTAGAATATGTAAAGTGATTTTTAAATAATAATTTTTAAAAAATCTTGCTTCTGGGATGAGATGAGCATAAGATGCTTGTTCTAAAGAGGTTTAATGGTGGCTTTTTTGAGTCAGAGGCTGAATAAATAAAGAGTTTGAAAAGCTTTATGAACTTGATAGAGACCCAACTACTGTGAGACTAGGACTTTGTAATTCTTCAACAACAATCTGGTGTTTCAGTGTTGCCTGCAGTCTGCTCGGTGCAGCATGATGTCACAAAATCAGATTGGAAGTACTCCAAACAGCGCCCGTAATGTCCTCCTCTACCGTAACCGGTGACAGATAACAATCGTCGCTGTCTGTTGTTTCCACTTGCTGATAAATGAGTGGAACATCTGTTACTTAATGAGTATCTTAGGGAAAAAGGAGAAAGGGAATGTGAAGATTTCTTTTTTTCCAACCCACATTGACCTGTATATTAACCTAGTACACTTAATTTCTTTTTTTTATAAAGAGAATGTTTAGTTTCATTTGGGGAGATTAGTGTCTGATTTTGTATTTTGCTAAATAAAGTAGGGCATGTCCTACAACATCTTTTGGTATAAAAGAAATTTAATTGTTGGGAAGCAAGCATGCAAACAAAATTGTGGACCTGATTCCATATCTGATTCTGTAGCCGTCGTCTGACTTTTGAGGGAGCCATTTCTTACGTCCCTCTCCTCTGATGTGGAGCAGTGCTTGGCACATAGCGTGTCCCTGCCTTCCAGGAGTCCCTCCGCAGTGTCGCACATGTAAGGTGCGTGTGTGTGTTTGATTTTTTTTTTTTTTTTTTTGAGAAGGCAAAACAGGGTGGTGTAAAAATTAGAAGGGTAAGTGACAGCAATCCTGAGGAACTGTGCCAAAGCAGTTTTGCATCACTGTATTAGATTTAATGTAATGAACATAAAAGATGGAATATCCATAGCCCCCTGAATTTAAAAAGATTAAGAGGAGGTTAAGTATTTTTTATTTTATAAACTCTTATTACTACAATATGATGGCGTCAGGACATCAAAATTACAACTAAACATTCCTCTGAGATAACGTGATTATTAACATTCTTATTGTAATGGTATGAAGATAAGAGTCAGACATGTCTCTGTAAAACTGCAGTTAAAACAACTTGATGAGACCTGGTTTACCTACTTAGGTTGATATGATTTGCTTAAGGTCACCCTGGGTATTGGCGTTAAGAGGTAGGTATCACCTTATTAGAATAGTAGTGAACAGTTACTTAAAAGAATTAATGTTAGGAAAGCATACGATGTATCTATTCATAAGCGCTGCAATTTAAAGTTCATGAAGTTATATTAAAGTTTTATATAGCAAACTAGCTGTGTTCAAGCACTCAGTACTGTGGCTGTTAAAAGGTGCCTAAAGACAGAAAGTTTGTTTTAGTATGCCAGTGTAACCACCTTTGCCATGTACATATCTGAAGCTTGCTGTCCAAGGAGATTTGATATTCAGCGTCCTGAGATACCTGTCCTTGAGACCTTTTTCTTCACTTCAGTGTTAGAATATGTAAAGTGATTTTTAAATAATAATTTTTAAAAAATCTTGCTTCTGGGATGAGATGAGCATAAGATGCTTGTTCTAAAGAGGTTTAATGGTGGCTTTTTTGAGTCAGAGGCTGAATAAATAAAGAGTTTGAAAAGCTTTATGAACTTGATAGAGACCCAACTACTGTGAGACTAGGACTTTGTAATTCTTCAACAACAATCTGGTGTTTCAGTGTTGCCTGCAGTCTGCTCGGTGCAGCATGATGTCACAAAATCAGATTGGAAGTACTCCAAACAGCGCCCGTAATGTCCTCCTCTACCGTAACCGGTGACAGATAACAATCGTCGCTGTCTGTTGTTTCCACTTGCTGATAAATGAGTGGAACATCTGTTATTTAATGAGTATCTTAGGGAAAAAGGAGAAAGGGAATGTGAAGATTTCTTTTTTTCCAACCCACATTGACCTGTATATTAACCTAGTACACTTAATTTCTTTTTTTTATAAAGAGAATGTTTAGTTTCATTTGGGGAGATTAGTGTCTGATTTTGTATTTTGCTAAATAAAGTAGGGCATGTCCTACAACATCTTTTGGTATAAAAGAAATTTAATTGTTGGGAAGCAAGCATGCAAACAAAATTGTGGACCTGATTCCATATCTGATTCTGTAGCTGTCGTCTGACTTTTGAGGGAGCCATTTCTTATGTCACTCTCCTCTGATGCGGAGCAGTGCTTGGCACATAGCATGTCCCTGCCTTCCAGGAGTCCCTCAGCAGTGTCGCACATGTAAGGTGTGTGTGTGTTTTCTCCCTGGAGGGGACTAACTGAATCAGAGCAGAACCCCTCATTTGAACCATTACCTTAAAAACAAACAAAGAAATTCCTTGACGCTGAACTTTTATCTTGAGGTCTCCGTTGCTCCCAAATCAGAGATCTGCAGTATTACTACAATTTTCAGGATGATTCCAGTAAAGGTGAGTGTGTGTGTTACTGAGGACCTGTCGGCCATGGGACTGCGTGAATCTGCTGGGATTTGCAGAGCAGCCGTTCCTTGCCGTGTGAGTCAGCGGTGTGTTCAGCAGCACACGACCTTTCTCTCTTCAGTATTCGGCTGTTGAGCTGCTTGATCCCACTCTGCTGACCCTAGCAGGAACTGTACATGTCATGTGGAGTAGCAACTAATAAGCCCAAGTCATCTTTGCTCAGCATTTCTAAGGAATTCAAGTATGAAGAAATTGAATTATAGTATATAATAATGAAAATGGTTCTGAGGAGATCAGGGAAGGTGTAGGCCAGTACATCTGATAGGGTAAGCAGGTAGAAATCACAATTCAGAATAGGATTAGAGAGTAGGTGGGTGAATACTGGAAGAGTTTCAATATGTTTTAAGGCTCAGCATTTTCTGAAAGAAACTGTATATGAGCAGTTGATATCCAAAGTATTTGGCAAGCTGTTTCATCAAATTTTTAAAAGAATTTGAACTGCTATGATATAATGGGAGATTTTTACATGTCTAAAAACTGGTTAAAATGTACAATGAAAAGGACAAAAATAAATGCCCCGTTTTCATACTGAAGGGAGGTCACCAGTGGAATCCCATAAGGATCTGAACTGAGGCCTGTGCTCTTAATATATTCATAAATCATTTAGAAGAGGAATGAATAATGAGGTGTCAAAGTTTGCAGACACTACAGGGTAATTCAGGATAAGTAAAAAAAAAAAAAAAAAAAACCAACTGATAAAATGGCAGTTCAGTTCAATGTAAGTAAGTATGTATATGGAGAGAGGGAATAATCCTAATTTCACCTACAGACCTGTGGTCCTTAAGGTGATGGTTACTACTCAGAGAATGAAGCCTTGTAATTGAAATAGATTAATGAAGATGTTAGCTCAATCCTCAGTCACAGCAGAAGAATTTTTAGGCATCGTTATGAATGTAATTGAAAGGAAAAGATCAGAACAGCCAACCAGTAGGGTACAGTTCTGCTGAAATAACGATACAGAGAGTTGAACAGATTTGCTGTTGCTTCTAACTAGGAGTTGTCATATTAATCTAACAAGTAGAGAATATTCAAAACAAAGTAAGAGGCTTTTCAACATAATGTGTAGTTAACTTCTGAGACAACTTGCTAGGGGCTTTTGCAGCAGATGCTGTCACATACAAATATATCCCCACTAGCTCAGGAAGTCTGAAGAAAACACTGGAGGTTGTAAAGGGGAAAATTAGGCCAAGTGAAGTATATGCTTACCCTACCCTTGTGTTTTTTCCATGTTGTCTGTTAATGTTTATTGTTAATAAACAGGTATTTTTCTAGATAGATTTTTTGTTTTGTTTTTGATCTGACCTCGTACGGCAGTTTGTAAAAACTTTTTCAGTATGAAAACTCTTATTCTGGCCTCAGGCTCTAATTAAAACTCTAATTAAATTTCTCTCATGAGGGAGAGGTGAGAGGGAAGGGAGAAGTAATATTTTTGCTACCTCTCTTCCTATAGTGGTGGTCTTAGCGTGCAGTTCTCCTGTAGTCCTGCTGACACTAGTGATCTGACCTTACTTCCAATATACCTTTTGTCATACAGGTGTATGTAGATGTGAATAGAATCTGCTAAACAGACCAGAAATTTGTTCTCGTTAGTCTCACTTCATCTTGGTACCTTTTTACTGTACTGAATTGTGGATGGTAGTAATTTGTTGTTTGCTGTTGTATAACTTCTTTATCTTGTGTGCCATTCACTTAAACACAAGACCGTATTAGATAAAGCTAGGCTAGGACCGTAACATTTTTAAATATTACTTCATACACCCAAAATAGTGTGTATTTAAAATTAGCAGAAGTTTAGCGGTTAGTTCTAAAAGATAATTTTTGGAATGACAAAGTTGTCTGTTCTCTGGGAATATCTTGCCTTATGTTAGATTAAAAATATCAGTGCAACAAAATAGTTGAAGGGGTTTTTTGTTTCTGTTCTAACTTGTCATCCATAAAATTTAAGTCAGCTTAGCAGTTCTTACCATGAATGGATGGAATATGGGGCTGCTTTTTTTTTTTCCCCTTGAAGTAAAAACTAAATCAAATTCTAAAGCTAATAATTTGACAAAAGATTACTTCACCTTCTTATTAATTTGTAGGGTCATGCAAACACAGGAGGTGTGTATATCCTAATTTCTGTAGATGTTTTTACAGGAGACTCATCTTGATTGAATACAAGGCAGACAATACACTTTATTTATGGTGTTCAGATAAGATTGCCATTGATAAAAAATTTGCATTAACTCCTAATATTAACTACCCACATCCTGTCCCAGGGGTCACATGTGAAATTACAGATATCTGAACAGTTACTTCAGGAGCTATTGGAGTATTACAGCGAGCAGTGGGGTAGCACAACTCATGGTGTAATATCGGTAAATTTTAGTTGCTCAGCAGCTGGAATTTAAAGCTTACTAGCCATGGCCTCCATCCTGTATAATAGCATAGTACTATGTAACTACATCAGTGTTAAGTTGTTGCGTGGTATATTTATGACATTGTTATGTAGTACATGACTAATTGTCCGTGAAAGTATTTATATCTACGTACACAAGTATGTTGTTCAGTACCTTGGTTGTGTTCAGTGCATGTATGTGCTGTTCTTGTAGCTATTCTTTTTTGTTTGAATTGGGTAGAATGTGTGTGTGATACAAATGTAAGTCCAAATTACGTGCTTAACTGTTCTTGCTAACATCTTAACATCAGATGCAGTCCTGCAGCAACCACCAGTTTCCATGTTAATTGTTGCTGTATGTAGTTTTTCCAGTCTTTTAAGCCCTGGCCTTTACTTTTCTTCAGAATGAAACAGTAGATAGAGATCAGTACTATTTTTCATTAGTTAAGGACAATTTGAGTAGCAGTTAAAATTGCTGTTTTCAGTACTAGGCAGGCTGGAGACCCCACCATGTGAAGTGCAAGGGCATCATTGAGAATTGCTAAGAGGACACCTAGTGAAGGGGACACTATGCGTGTTTATGCAGTATTGTTGGATAAAAGTGTAGCAATGCAGTGAAATCAAAGAAGTTCTGTATCATCGCAGTCATCCCGTTTTGCACTTGAGAAGCACCTCCTCAATTTTTTTTTTTTTCCCATAGATGCTGTTAGTCAGCCAAACCTCTCATTTCTTTTTCACTTCCCTTCTCTTTTGGGATTCCTACTGAAAATACAGGAAAACATGGGATCAGATTTCCTTAATTTCATTCTAGGCATCCATTAATTTGCCAGCACTCTTTACAGACTCCTCCCAGGCCATGTTGATAAATGCTATGATTAATGAATTTGTTACCATGTGAGTTTTTTTTCCTAGTTGAACATGATTTTTCTCCTTTATGGGAGAAGGAGGGGATAAGTGCTGTTTAACGCACTTCACTGTACCGTTCAATGCGTGAACTGTGTTGCCTCTGCCTCCTTTGTCTGAAGAGGTTTCCTCTATAGGCATAGAGTGCTTCTGGTCAAGGAAGTTTGTATTTCCTGTCATCTGGGTGCTCAATTACTGCTTGTTTCCAGAGAAGGCTCAAAAGAATTATCAGAGAAGTTGTACTCAATAAGCATGTTTTAGTTTTCTTTTTGGTTTTTTTTTCCAGTTTAAGCCTTTCAGTTACTTTTTTTGACAGGTGTTCATGTCTTGTTGGGCTGCAGTTTCCTGTACCGGAGCTGCATGGGTATTTACATATCCTTCATCCAGATCATGTGCCTGATTCATTATAGTGGGGCATTTATCAGTGCCTCGATGGATGTGTAGCTAGCTTACTAAAGGATTTCATCATTTCTAACTTGTTATATCACCTCAGTTAATGAGGATTTGAAGATGGGGCATAGTTTCTTTTAATGAACATTGCTCGGGAGACACATCTAGGATTTACCTATGTCATAACATAGGTAATAAGTACACCACCAGTCTGGTAAACACAACAGCTTAGAACAGTTTTAATCTGGTGGAAAACTTTTAACTGATAGTAACTCTGTGCTTCATAAACTCATCAACTGTGATAGGCTTTTGGCTGTAAGAGATTATTTCTGTACAAATACTGGCAAGATCATGCAAGATGTTTATCACCTGAATAACCTATTTAAAGCTCAGGAGATTCTTTAAAAGGATCTTTCCAATTGTGGCCAGCAGAGAGACTCCACTTTGCTGTACCAGTTGCATTTTTCCTTTTCTTATATAAAATGGACAGTAAATGAAGCCTAAATCCTGCTGGGAAAGTTCTTGAATTCCAAATTGAACACAAAAGTTGTCATAATTGCTCACACAGTCTTTTAGTGCTCCTCAAATTTTAGCAGAGGTAGGTGTGATGTCTTTTATGGTTATCAGCTCTTCTTCATTGACAGTGAAGCTCATCCATGGTAACTTTTTCTTTTGAAAGAGGCAATTTAGTGGTTGGTGTGTCTTATGTGGAGGAGAGGTGAAAAAGAAATACTATCAAACAGTACCAAAAGAACAGCTATTTTTGTGGCAGTGCTTGTGCTAAAATAGAGTACTGCTTTTAAATTCTCTGCTGGCACTTACAGATCAACATAAAGTATTCTATGAAACTTGCAGGAATCTTTGGTGATTATTTTTAAAGATGTAAGACTTCATAGTCTCTTGAAATGTGCATCTTGATTTGAGCCATTTACTTTATGAATAGAATCATAGAATTGTAGAATCATTTAGGTTGGAAAAGAACTTTAAGATCATCAAGTCCAACCATTAACCTAACACTGCCAAGTCCACCACTAAACCATGTCCCTAAGTGCCACATCTGAATGTCTTTTAAATACCCCTGGGGACGGGAACTCGGCCACTTCCCTAGGCAGCCCGTTCCAATGCTTTACAACCCTTCTAGTGAAGAAATATTTCCTAATGTCCAACCTAAACCTTCCCTGGTGCAACTATCGCCCATGGTTCCCTGGTCCCCTATCGCCCATTACCTGGGAGAAGTGACCAACACCCACCTCACTACAACCTGTCAGGCAGTTGTAGAGGGCGATGAGGTCTCCCTTCAGCCTCCCTTTCTTCAGGCTGCCGTCAGACTGACAGACCTGTTCCCCGCATCCTCTTTCAGGCCCTTCTTGTAGTTGGGTGTCACGTTTTGAGTTTCATGTTAGCTAAAACCTGAACATATTAAAAACAAAACAAAACAAAAAAACAACAAAAAAACCCCCCAAACCTGTAAGCTAGCATAGTCCATTTCTTGATTCTTCTCTCTATATATTTGTTTCTGCAATAAACCCCATGAATGTATAAGGTTTTAACTCTTGTAATGCTCACCTCTTGAGCAAAGCAGGGAATTCATGTTAGTGTCTGGGAATACCAAACGTGCAGGAGTAGCTGTGAGTTTTAATACAATGGGCTATGAAATTCAGCATATCTAGTGCAGTTCTTAGCACAATATGATTAAGTGCCTAAATTTTGTAGCAGGTGAAAAGAGACTTTTTCATTTGCCTAGCTTCCAGATGGTACATAGAGGGAAAATAGGTTAATTCCTATTTTCTACACGAACTAGTACATACTTATTAGCAGATTTCTTCTCGGTAGAAATTTCAGTCTAGTTACAGTAGAGGTCTGTTCCATTGCGGTTTTAACATTTCTATTTTTGTAAGGATCTTGCATAGCATCTAGACCTCTGTGATCCTGGAGTTCTCCAACGCTATGATAAACCTTTTCTTAATCAAATCCTTCATAAGAAACACAGTATTAAAGGATGCTTTGAATGTTGTTCATTCTGTCATGGATGTTCTGTTGAGGACTAACAAAAATAATGGTTGTCTTCACAGATAAAACTATTTGCAAAAATAAAGTCCTTCACTCATGGTAGAAAGGGAACTTTGAAGGTAATCATGCTTATCACGCTTGAAAGCTCTATTCTGATCCTTTATGTTTTTACATCTCCTTTGCTCTGACTTAATAGTAGTTCTAGAATTGGCTTGAAATGTGTATGTGTGCATATCCAAAGGTTCTTTTCCACAGGCTATATGTACTCCAGAGGAAACAGTCCACGTAAAGGATGTCTGCAGCAGCTTACAGAGTTACATTCGGCAAAGTGGATACTCTTCAGCTCGTGAATCAACTCTTTCATACTGAAAAGATGTTGCCAGAAAGACCTCAAAAGCAGAAGGGGCTTCTGATCAGCCTTTTCCCAGAGCAATGGTGTGATAAACAGTGGACGCAGGTTGAGTCAGATACGGAATAATCTTCTTGTGAGGCAGCTGGAATTCTTCCAGAAGAGTTTAGAACATCCACGTTAGTTGAAAGCAGTCACAGTCCTTTTCCTCAGGGAAAAAGGAAATTAAGCTAAGAAAATAAGTTTTATAACTTTTTATTTTTGACACAAGTCCTATTATGTTATTTTTTTTCCCCCCAGTTGTTAGAATGCACTCTTTTGTGCTGTTTTTTTGTTATTGTTTTTTTTTTTTCCCCTCCTTCTTCCCTTCTTTTGGTCAACAATCTGACTATTTAAACATATACTATGAAATCACTACAGATTCCTTCCAGATAATAGGATAGTAATTTTAAATGTTTTAAATGGCTTTCAGTAAGAGGAGTTCATATTAACTTTTTCATATAAAGAATACAGACAGCAAATATTTCTAGGTCAAATTAAGTGGTAGTTTGAATGATCGTTATAGCAGTTTTCCAAAACAGGAAAATTGCATCTAACAAAAGAATGATTTTTGGTTTTGAATATTTTAAAATGTAATATCTCCTCTCAGATGACTGGTTTGTCTTTAGCCTTTTAGAATATTGATTGTAGAAATGAGGCTGATGGTGTCTCTGGAGGAAAGATCCCTGTTTCTTTTGTGTATGTCAGAGATGTAACAAACTTGACCGTTCTCTTTTGACTGGTAATGCCTCTTTGTCAGACTTGCATCAAAATCCATGGTTGTTTTCTGGGTCTCGTTTTTAGGGCTTTAGCTTGTTTTCTTTCCTTTTCTCACAAGAGATTTGGAAAAGGCCATAGAGCCGTTTATCTTGCATCCAAGAATCAAATCGGTGCTTACAATTAGTTGTCAGAACTAAGGCTGACTGCAGCCCTAGACAGAAACCACAGGGATTTCTAATGGTCCTGTCCTGTCTTTTTTTTTTTTTTTCCAAATGTTGATGACTTTGAAATAAAAACGTAGATTCTTATTTAACTGTTTAGTGATTTGGTACACTTTGCTGAAAGTGCTCATTTCTGAAGACTTGGGGGGGGTGGTGGTGGGTGGTGCATTACGTATCCAAGCCTGTCTGAGTCTGGTAAGGATTTTTTTCCTAAAATTAGGCCATAATCTTATTTTAAATCAAAGTAATTTATTAGAGGAATAAATGTATATTTTCAGAGTATCTGAATCACATTATTTTAACTGTGTTTAGGCAGTCAGTGTATCATCTTCTACTTTGTGCTTTTTCAATTATATTTCATAAAGGAAAGCTCAATGCTTGATAGCCACTAAGGTATTCTAATATGGCCCCAAATAAAGCCTCATTGCTGAGCTTGATGCTACCTTTCTGTCAGCGATCATCAAAGCCTAGCATTTTAAAACTGCTTATATTGGTAAATATGTATAATTTCATGCGTTCTGATTACAGTTCCTTAAAATCAGTTTTGCATTTAAATCAGCCTTAGAAATAGTGTGGGAGGTTGGAGGCTCAGCTGACTGAGTTCCTGGTTCTTCATGATGTTAGCATGAGTAGATCCACCTATTCACTTATATTCATAGATTAAAAAAAGGAAGTGGGGTTTACTTTTTTGTATCTTAGCCTGTTTCAGAAGTTTGAATGAACGGATAATGATATGGATGAAGATACTAATAAACGTTAATAATAAACATACTAGAATTAGATATTTTCCAAAATTTTTCTCTTACTTCACAGAAGAGACTTCTGTGTTGAGGGATGACTTAGCCCTTCAGCAAGCAGACTTTGACAGTTAAACAATGGGTTTGGTCTGTTTAGTTATATTTATCTCCAAAACCTCAGATGCGCTAGTTAATTAGAGCATCACTACAATGTATTTACTTAAGACCTAAGCTTGAGGTGGATTGGGAGCTGGCTGAATGACAGGGCTCAGAGGGTTCTGATCGGCGGGGCAGAGTCCAGTTGGAGGCCGGTAGCTAGTGGAGTTCCCCAGGGCTCAGTACTCGGCCTGGTCTTGTTCAATTTATTCATCAATGACCTGGACGAGGGGACAGAGTGTACCCTCAGCAAGTTCACCGATGACACAAAACTGGGAGGGGTGACTGATAAGCCGGAAGGCTGCACTGCCATTCAGTGGGACCTGGACAGGCTGGTGAGTTGGGCAGAGAGGAACCTGATGAAGTTCAACAAGGGCAAGTGCCGAGTGCTGCACCTGGGGAGGTTGAACCCCATGCACCAGTACAGGCTGGGGGCTGACCTGCTGGAAGGCAGCTCTGCCGAGGGGGACCTGGGAGTCCTGGTGGATGACAAGCTGACCATGAGCCAGCAGTGTGCCCTTGTTGCCAAGAAGGCCAATGGTGTCCTGGGGTGTATGAAGAGGAGTGTGGCCAGCAGGTCAAGGGAGGTTTTCCTCCCTCTCTACTCTGCCCTAGTGGGACCCCACCTGGAGTACTGTGTCCAGTTTTGGGCTTCCCAGTTCAAGAAAGATGAGGAACTCCTAGAAAGAGTCCAGAGGAGAGCAACAAGGATGATAAAGGGACTGGAGCATCTCCCCTGTGAGAAAAGGCTGAGGGAGTTGGGCCTGAAGAAGAGAAGACTGAGAGGGGACCTCATCAATACACACAAATATCTTAAGGGTGGATGTCACGAGGATGGCTCCTTCTCTGGAGATATTCAAAGCCCGCCTGGATGAAGTCCTGTGTAGAATGCTCTAGGAGAGCCTGCTTTAGCAGGGGGGTTGGACTAGATGATCTCCCGAGGTCCCTTCCAACCCTTGTGATTCTGTGATTCTGTGAATTTCAAATGTAATTTTAAATTTAGTTTTAATAATTTTTTACTATTAAAAAAAGAATAAATTTCTCAAAGATTTAAGCAGCTCTAGATGCAAGGAATCGAACTGACTTGAATTGATATTTTCTTGGTTTATTCTTGAATGAACTACAGATTTGTGACATTTTCTTCTTTTGTCTCCTTGCTGAAATACAGGCCAGGCTCTCTAAAGGTAGGAATTATTTTTCTAGTGTATTCACAATTTTGGTGTTTTGAGTTCCTTCTGTAACTATTTCGATAAAGCAAAATGTGTGTTAAGCACATAAATACAAGCTGTTAATCTACAACAATAGAAAGGAGCCTTTTGTTACAAGTAGTACTAGGACAGAACAGAAAATTCTGTTAGTGTTTGCTGGTTGATTTTTGTCTGTCACTTGAGCAATTACTGTGCTGCTTTATATACAGGGAATCTTACTCTGCTGGAAGTTTTGATAATGATCCTTCAGAGCATGGCATCTGTCGGTCTTCTCAGAAGCAGACCTGTGTTGTTGCAAGCAAGTGTAAGCTGCTGCTTTGTCTGCTGTCCTCTTTCTTCCTGCAAGGACAAGTAGTAGGTGTCTGAGGAGAGAGGAGAAAGGAGGAAGACAGAGTAAGATGCTGAGGCTCTATACAATGCTTGCAGGACAGAAACTTTAATGTAGTCCAGCAATGTTTTTCATTTTTTAGCAGAAATAAAAGGAGAGCCAACTATATACAAAGTACACTCATTTTAATTAAGCACAATCTGCACCTTGTGGAGGAGGAGGTAAATTGTGCTAATCATCTCCATACATGGCACATTAGAGGTAGCATTTTTTTAGTGTTTTCTTTAGAGAAATGATTCAACAATTAGTTCTGCTTTGATATTTCAGAGACTTTTTTTTTTTAACTGACTTGGTAATAAAGGGAAATTCCCTAACTGCAGTCTTTGCCAATTAGGAGTCTGTGCTGTGTGTCTTTGTGCTGTCTCCTGCTTACTGAAGGAAACTTAGCGAGGACCTTTCTAGAGATGTTGCATTTAGAAGTGCTAACACTGACCGTTGCCACTGGATGGGACAAACCCATCCATATCCTGTCCTGAAATGCATCTGCATTAGTAAATACTGTTTGCTTAGAGAGAGAACACTGCAGCATTTGGAACTGTAACTTCCTGAGGAGCAATATGGGCTACACCGATCAAACTTCCCTTAGTATGATAAACAGTACTGAAAGTAAGAATAAAAGCAGGGGAGGTTCCTTTTGGAAAAAGAAAATAGTCTGTTCTGTATTACAAAATTGGAAATACAGTTAAAGAAGACAAATTAGCAAAATGTAATTTTAAATCATGCTTTGACTTTCAGATTAATGATTGAATCATTGTTTCATCATTTGATCTACCAGGTGAAAACAACTACTGGTGAAGTTGCTTTGAGCTTTTTGTTTCTTTAGATTGTCATATGGTGGCCTTAACTTTCATGTTTTGTGCCAAATAAGCATCTCGCATCAGGATTTATACTGCATCTGGCTATGAAAATCTATTTTTAATCCAATTTCATGGTGAAATGAAAAAATTAAAAAAGCAGACGTAATAAACAGAACATTCCCATCCTGTCTTGTACTCTGAGATGGTGTTTTCCCCCTTCTTTCAGAGAGTTTTCTTGAATTCACACTTCAAATGTATCATTTAATTAGCTAGAAATGATAGTTATTAGCTAGAAATAATAGTTTTCATCAACTCACAAAATCTTCAAGAGCATGCAAAATTTTGTAAATGGTCTGTGGTGAAATACTGGTTCTAGATGCATCTTGCTGAACCTGAAAGTCACGGTGACTCCTCACATTGACCACAATAGACAGGCTAGGCAGTTAAACTTGGCTGTTTGACTACTTTTTCTGGACTACACTGTCCCTGCTGTAGCTTCATTTTGGCGTTCAGTATCATAGCTGGTTAAAGATTTAAAATGAAGTTTTAGATTGGATAAGGTAGATAAAGAAAAGCAAGTGACTATGAAATTACTAATAAGTCCAAGAAGAGAAACTGCTGAAGACTTTAAGCGAAATAAGTAAATTTATCACATCTCTTTTGCTCCTGAAATTCCGTAAACTTTTGTATATTGTAATAGTTGAGTTTTAATCTCTGTTTTTTTCCTCCAAAATAAAAAGGTGAGTCTAATTCAAATAATGGGTACAGACTTTGTTGTAAGTGTGGTTTTTAGGAATTTGGAACTGAAAGTAGAAATTTTGGCCAAAGGAGAATGGCATTGATTTATTCCAACATTTAAGTAAATACTTAATGAAATATTTATATCACTCTTGGAAGGCCTTATCCTGTTAGGAAAAAAAAAAATAATCCATGAACTGAAAGAAGAACTGGCCTACACAGTCCCTATATTTGTTGGGAACTAAAATAAAATGAAAGAGAAAAGTTATGCATGTTTTACTGCTCAAAGTCTGATCCAGAATTTTCTTTAGTTAAAGTTAGGTAGAGTCTTTCTAATTTCAAACTACTGGAAATTTTTAGACATTATACTAATATAGAAGTCAGAAAAGTATGTAATGTTCAGGAAAATGTTTGAAATGTTTTTGCTTTGAATTTCAAATGCAAACTTGAAAGTTTGCCTTTTAAATAACAGACAGATATATTATCCTTTATTTAAAATTTTATTTTACTGTACTGAAACATAAAATTATCAAATGTATTATGTGGGTTTTGGAACCAAACCCACGTATTACAGAATGTACTTAAAGTAAATATCTTATTTCCTGGCATCCAGAAATACTTAACAAGGTGTCTATATCAGTCTTGTAAGCATTTATTTGAATATTGTCCTTAGTAAGTCACTTTCTCTTGCTGAGGTTTTGAAGGAAATGACTGCATGCCGTAGTGAACAAAAAGAGGTTGTTAAGTAAGTTTTAAAGTCCAAGATTACTATTTTGATACTGTCATAGTTCTGAGTATTAGTTTTTACCTTAGGTGAAAACTGAAAACCATAATTTGTATTAAACGTTAATTGTATTTGAAGTTAATGCATTATCGAACTCATTGGGCTTCAGAATATCATCTGAATTGACTGACTTGACTCTGGCTGCGTTCTGCTCCATTAAAATGAGTAACAGTCCCATGCGGGCATGCATGCAAATGTGAGTTGTGTGCTGTGACTCTGTTTGCCGGTCAAGGCAGGTTTAATTAGTGAGGTCATTATGACATTTAAGTGAACAGAGAAACACTTCTGTGGACTTGGCAGCTCTGTTCATTCACTTACAGGTACTTCTTCCTCACTCTGGTACATAACAGTAGGAGGAGGAAAGAAAGCAGATTCCATTGCTCAACCTGGCAAGGTGCATCCTTTGAATGAGTTCCTCCACTGCTTCTGCAAGATCCTCTTTAGTGGTTGAAGCAGTAATGAAAGCTTGAGAGGATAGGGAAAGTAGAGCAGCACAGTCAGCCCAGAGAATTGGGTTGCTCCGTATCATCCCAGTAATTTGCCGTGGTCTCCACTGATCAGCGATCACCCCTCATCCTGGTGTCGCTCTAGCCATTACCATCAGATTCAGCATCAGTATTATCCTGAAATCTGTGCTGTCCTCTACTAAAGCATTGTGTTCCAACAACCCCAGGCCTCTGACTGTTTCTGGAATTGAAGTAATTTCTGAACGAGTAACTTAATCCCTTTTGCCACTCTGAATTCACTTTGAGTATTGGTGATGCTTAGATGTAGGGGAGAGATGATTGGTCCAGCTACCATCATGGGAATTATGGAAGACTGAACAGGCACGGAGCTAGCTGGAAGAGAGGAGGGCTATGTAAGCAAGGATGAAGAGAATTCTGGTCTGGTGAGGTTTGCAATGCTCTGCTTTGTGCGAACACCTCTGTGTTTTATGACTTTCTGTTGCAGGAAAAGGTGCTGCATTAATAACAAGAAAATGTATTCTGTTTCCATAGTATTAAATTAGTTTACAACATTAATGGCTTTCTCTTAAGTAGAAATTATGTCTGGTTTCTCTAGATTACATGTATCTTACAGTAAACTAGCAGCATGGAAGAGCTGAATTCATTCAGAATAGTTGAATAGGCAGAAATTTCGAGGTCAGAATGCATATAGTAAACAAGGGTGGAATATCTAGCTAAAGAGAAAAATGCTGTCAATTCATAGTTTGAATGACGTATATAGGTAAGGTTTTAGCTGAGTAAACATCTAGAAAGTGATGCATGTGCAAAAGGCCGTGTAAGTACTTGGCATCTCGCTTTAAAAAAAAAGTTCACCATCCATCTTTTCAGTCTTTTCTCTTTCTTCTTTACTTTGAGATTAGAAATCTTTCCCAGGGTAAATGGATTGGTTTTGGCCAGAGTGACTTTCTTGAAATTAATCTGGGGGAAAAGCTGAAATCATGCTGGTGTAAACAATGATGTGATAATTACTTTCTTAATTCATAGAAGGGAAGGGGTGGATTGGATAACTGCAAGAGAATGTAAGTAATATTTATCGTTCCTTTTGTGTTCTGTAATACAAGTGTCAGAGTCTGCTAGATACTCCGCTTTATAGAGGAAAGGGGAAATCCCATGCTGGAGTGTGATTTATGTGACTTTTTTCATTGTGGTAATAATTATGGTGGCTTTCATGTCTGCTTCTTATTAGAGAGAAAATGTGGTATGAGTTTAGGTGTATGTCAGGCATAATTTGTGCTTAACACACACTAACCTTGAAACAGAGGTAATTATTAGACTTTTATATAGGCAGATTTTTTCATAAACTGCAGCGTGAACATCAATATAATGCTAGAGTTGTTCTTCTGAAATTGATCTCCTCTTTTGTGTGTGCACACTTGCACATGCATACACAGCAAATCAGAAAAGGTTTCTGTTAAATAAAGATTTACCAGTAAAAGCATAGTATTAAAAAATGTGTAATAGTGCCATCTGCTGACCTCTGTCATAACATAACTAAGTTGTATGTGTGGGCACTAGAGAAGTCATTGCAGAGAAAAGTAGAACTGCAGTCAGCTGACCTAAGCTGAGAAGTAAGCCAAATTTGGTAAGAGCAGTTATACACTTAGAACTTATATTAATGGAACAAAACCCAAACCAAAATAAAACTAGAAGTAAATGTTGATCACAAGGAGAATTTTCTTGGCAATTTTTTGGTGTGTATGTTGACAAATTATGAATTTCATAGCAAATTAAGGTCAATCTGATGCTTTCCTGCTGTTCAGAAATGTTTCTAGCTTTGTTCTTACAGTCAACAGTAACAGTTTTGCTGTCATGTGTTGAAACAGATGTACCTAGAAAACTCATCCAGCATGAGAGGGTGTAGGAATTTATGGCTAGAGAGACGAAGCTGATAAGACTGCTTGTTTCAGTGGCAGTGCACTCTTGAACTGTCTTAAGTTGGTCATGAGGCTGTCTTTAATTAAGATTCCATTTGGATCATTGTGAACATCTTTGTCCTATAGTGTGCCCTTGTTGCCAAGAAGGCCAATGGTATCCTGGGGTGCATTAAGAGGAGTGTGGCCAGCAGGTCGAGGGAGGTTATCTTCCCCCTCTACTCTGCCCTGGTGAGACCCCTCCTGGAGTGCTGTGTCCAGTTTTGGGCTCCCTGGTTCAAGAAAGATGAGGAACTCCTAGAAAGAGTCCAGAGGAGAGCAACAAGGATGATAAAGGGACTGGAGCATCTCCCCTGTGAGAAAAGGCTGAGGGATTTGGGCTTGTTCAGCCTGAAGAAGAGAAGACTGAGAGGGGACCTCATCAATACACACAAATATCTTAAGGGTGGATGTCACGAGGATGGAGCCAGACTCTGCAGTGGTGCCCAGTGACAGGACAAGGGGCAGTGGGTACAAACTGAAACATAAGACGTTTCAGTTGAATACGAGGAGAAACTTTACTCTGAGGATGACGGAGCACTGGGGCAGGCTGCCCAGGGGGGTTGTGGAGTCTCCTTCTCTGGAGATATTCAAAGCCCACCTGGACAAAGTCCTGTATAACATGTTCTAGGTGAACCTGCTTTAGCAGGAGGGATGATCTCCCGAGGTCCTTTCCAACCCTTGCCATTCTGTGATTCTGTGATATTATCTCCATCCTCCTTTACTCATCATCCTTTCTATGAAGTTTTCATTGTAGTATGCCCATTCTTAGAGAAACTTCATGTAAAGATTGCTCTCACTAACAGTTATATAGAAATGTACTTGCCACTTGGGTTGAGTTGAGGACTAAGCTGGAGAGAAAAATACAAACTTTTAAAGTAATTGGATGCAACATCTGGAAGAACAGTGATCTTGGCACTTAAGATGATCTCAGGAGATTGTTTCGAAGTCCTGAAAACTGACTAAATGGCTAGATAGAGAAGGTTACTGCAGGCATGTATGTATATGTTTGGAAGGAGAGGCAATATTCAGTATTAGTTAAAATGTTTGTATTGGCGTTGTTTTTATTTACATGTAGAAATAAAAGGTTATGGTTGTGGTATTTCACATTAGAAGAGCTTTAGAGAGAGAATTATACCAGCCCGAGTTGATCTTCCTTTATATTGCGCCATAGTAAAACAAAGGCACAAAACCAGTGGAGTGCTATGCTACTCTAAAAATAGTGAGCAAAGTAACTGCCAACCTTCTTAATCTTCAAGAATTACTTTGAAAAATGCATTGCTTACGACACATTTATTCCAGCATATGACAACAATTTCCACAGGATCATTTCACATAAGAAAACCAGAACCTGTAATATATCAGGAACTACTGCATCTGAACAATATACTTGTTTGTTTGTTACTGGTTTCATGGCTACTGCTTGTTCTGCAGCCATGAGAGTTTTCTGAATTTTTATTTTTAATTTACATACTTCAGACTTTGGATCTTGTACTCAGATTGTGTGTGAACAAGACAAAGCATGAACAAATACGATTGCCATCCTTGTGTCCTATCTTTAGGAATGGTAAGAAGAAGCATCCAGGGATCTACAGCCTTACCTCGATCCCTGGGAAAGTGATGGAGCAGCTAATCCTGGAAACTGTTTCCAGGCGCGTGAAGGACAAGAAAATCATCAGGAGCAGTCAGCATGTCTTCACCTAGGGGAAGTCATTCTTGACCAACCTGATAACATTCTGCGATGAAATCACTAGCTTGGTAGATGAGGGGAGAGTAGTGGATACTGTCTATACCTGAACACTTCAGTGAGGCTTCAACACTGTCTCCCATGAGATCCTCATAGAAAAGCTGTTGATATACAGGCTGGATGAGCAGACAGTGAGGTGGCTTGAAACCTTAGCTGAATGGCTGGGTCCAGAGGGTGGTGATCAGTGGCACAAAGGCCACTGATCTGGCTGGAGGCCAGTGACGAGTAGTGTACCTCAAGGGTCAATACTCGGTCCAATCCTGTTCAGCGTCTTCATTAATGATCTGGATGATGGGGCAGAGCATACCCTCAGCAAGTTTGCATATGACATAGAACTGAGAGGAGTGGCTGATATACCAGGAGGTTATGCTGCCATCGAGAGGCTGGAGAAATGGGCTGACAGGAACATCATGATGTTCAGCAAGGGGAACTGCAAGATCCTGCATCTGGGGATGAACGACCCCATACACCAATATATGTCAGGGTGGCAATCAATTGGAAAGCAGCTTTGCAGAAAAGAGCCTGGGGGTTCTGGTGGACACCAAGTTGAACCTGAGCCAGCAATGCTCCATTGCAGCAAAGGTGGTGAGCGGTCTCCTGGGCTGCATTAGCCAAATTATTGCCAGCAGGTCAAGGGAGGTGATCTTTCCCCTTTATTCAGCACTGTTAAGGTCACACCTCGAGTTCTGTGTCTGGTGCTGGGCTCCCCAGTACGAGAGAGAACTGGACATACTGGAGAGAGCCCAGCAAAGGGCCACTAAAATCATGAAGGGACTGGAGTATCTATTCTGTGAGGAAAAACCTGAGAGCACTGTGACTATTTAGCCTGGAGAAGTGAAGGCTGAGGAAGGATCTTACTAACGTACATAAATGCCTGATTGGAGGATGTAAAGAGGACAGAACCAAACTCACTTCATTGGTGTCCAGTGACAGGACCAGAGGCAATGAGTACAAACTGAAACACAGGAGATTCCTTCTGAACATCAGGAAACACGTTTTTTTTTTTTATTCTGAGGGTGACTGAGCATTGACACAGGTTACACAGAGAAATGGTGGTGTCTCTCACCTTGGGGATATTCAGAAGCTGTGTGGACATGCTCCTGGTCAGCTGGTTCTAGGTGGCCTGGCTGAGACAACCTCCAACTTTAAACATTAACCATCTTGTGATTCTGTGATCATAGAATAGAATCATAGAATCATAGAATGTTTAGGGTTGGAAGGGACCCCTAGAGGTCATCTAGTCCAACCCCCCTGCAGTGCGCAGGGACACCGCTAACTAGATCAGGTTGCTCAGAGCCCCATCCAACCTGGCCTTGAATGTTCCCAGGGATGGGGCCTCCACTACCTCTCTGGGCAACCTGTTCCAGTGTTTTACCACCCTCATTGTAAAAAATTTCTTCCTTACCTCTAGCCTGAACCTACCCTGTTCTAGTTTAAAACCATTTCCCCTTGTCCTAACACAGCTGACCCTACTAAAAAGACGTTCCCCATCTTTCCTATAGGCCCCCTTTAGGTACTGGAAGGCCGCAATCAGGTCTCCCCGTAGCCTTCTTTTCTCCAGACTGAACAAGCCCAACTCTCTCAGCCTGTCCTCAGGCTTTGAATTTTTAATAATAAACTAGCAAAATAGGGGTAACTTATAAACATATTACTTTTAGCAGCTCAGAAGTAAAATTCATATTGGATTGCCTTGCTTCTTGATGAAATCTGTTTTAACTGAGTCACTGAGGTACTGTTTTGTTTTAAAGCTTTTGACTTCATAGTAGAATTAGTCTGTGATGATGTAGCTTTAAAACAAATACGAAAACAACCCGAACCTCAAAAACATCCATAACCCAGCCTTCTCAACAAACCCTGAACAGGTGATTTGAAAAAGAACAATCTACCTTCTTGCTAAAATCCCTAAGCGATATCCTTGTGGCATTGAAATGTTGCAAAATTTCAGTGAAGACCAGCTCTCTGGCTGACCATGCCTCTGCTGTCCCTGTCGTCCTTTGGACACCTGTGTGTATCATCATACAATATGGACCTACGTGTGAATAGCTGAATAGCTCTCTGGATTTCACTGACTGAATTGCCGGGAGTTTTACTGTCAAGATGAGTGCTTTATATAGACAGCTGACATGTAGATATTTAAATTAAGAACATGTTTAAACTACTGAAGTTCCACCTGGCATTTCTACAAGATCTCAAAGTCCTTTCTAATATTGCTTGTGTTCTGGAAGCTGTGCAATCCAGGTTTCTGAGACAGTGAATTAGAGGTCTCCAGTTGACTTTGCTTAAGGGTCCCATTTTAAAACAACTTCTTCTTTTGGTGTGCCTAAAATCTATTCAGGGGGTTGTGTTTATCTCTTCCAAGTTTCTTCTTTTGTATTTATGGTGAATCATAGATTGCCTTTTCATTTCTACTGCACTTAACTTTTGTTTTCCCTATTGCTACATATTTTTCATAGTGTAGAGGGTGCCTGTACTTTGTTCTCCTATCTTGATTGACAATTTATGCACACGGATTTCTTTCCTTTATTCTCTTTTAAATTCTTTTTCTGTTTTGCTCTCTATCATTGTTAAAATGTTTTTCATTAATTGTCTTTTTCTTTCTATTTTCTGTCTTAACCAAAGGGCCAAGACAGCATTGTAACCTCATCTCTGGTGTGTTGAAGTACATTCTTCAAACTTTGCTGTTTAGTCCAAATGTGTTCCAGTTATTCTAGCCATTTTTTACACCATTTTATGTCCATTTGCTGAGCTTAGTTTTTTACTTCTCTTTGCATGTAAAATCCTCAGTTTAATAACAAATCAGGTGATGATGAACCTCCTTAGTTGTTGACTGTCTGATTGGCTTGCTGCCCATAATACAACTGGATTTTTTTCTCATTGGCCTCTTCTGGTTTTATAGAGTACTATGTTATTTTCTTCCCAGTCTTGTGTAACTAGAACTGACTTCTTTTCAAAGTAGACTGCTGATTGCAGAGCACCTCATAGGACAACTTGTGATCTGTCCTTTAGCCTAAACTATATTTTAAGATTAAAAAATAACTTCGTGTGCTCATGCAATTAAAAAAAAAAAAACAACCCCAAAACCTCACCATATATTTGATTTACATGGAGGTTTTGTGATAAACCCCTTAGCTTCCAGGTGAAGGCTTGTTATAATCATTATAGGAAATAATACAGAAACTTGCGTATTTGTACCACTACCTATCTGAAAGGGCAGTCAAATGGGAATTTTAATAACACCTTTTTTTTTTGTTGTTTTGGTCTTTTTGTCTTATTTTTGACAGCAGTAAGCTCAGACTCCTGTAGACAAAAATGTGCTGGCTTGTGTGTTGGGAAGTAGACTCAAAAGACTGATGCTCTTCTGTATTTTGGGGGGGTGGGTGGTAGTTGAATGGCTTCTTTTTGTAGTGCTTTCAGTAATGGTAATTGTTTGATATTTGCTTTGTAATTTATGGTTAGTCTTTGGCCCGTTGCTCTGGTATCTCTGCTTTTCATTTTCAGGTTTGCCTTTCTCTGCACTTCATTTTCAGATATAATTCCTTGTTGTTGCTAAGGGAATCTGGGAGTGTAACCCTTGCTATTTGAATGTCTTACAATGGGTGTAAGTGCTTCCAATGCAGTAGATTTTCTAGGTTATTGACTTTTACTCTCCAATGAATTTTTAGGTGTTATAACTTAACTTACCTATCTTGTAAAATCTGTAAACTAGAACTGTAAAATTTCTGTGAATTACTTCATTTTATTATTCATTTTAAAGATATTTGTTTCTGGAACACAGATTATGAATGTATTTGATTTCTAAAGATGTGAGATAAGTTTAGTGTTTTGTTTTTCAAGTCAGTCTTAACATGTGGCATTTGCTCTGTGTGGGTTGTTTTAAATATTAACTGAGATCAGATGTCTTAAGGGAATTGCATCAGAACGCTAGGGGATTTCACACTTACTTACCTTAAAGAATGGTGTAAGCCTCATTGCTTCCAAATCTTTCAAATCTTTATTTTTGTTTTCACTTGTTCCACTAGCTATAGCTGAATGTTACTACACTTTTACTTGTATTGCTAAAGGGAAAGGAAGAAAAAATAGGGGGAGTGTGGGGATTGTGGTCTTGGTGGTTTGGTTTTTTTTTTTCTCTCTTATGCAGTTTCCAGGTACTTGTTGCTAAATCCTAGCCAAAGAGCTTTAGGCATAAATTGCTTTGCCACTGCCTGGTATGCCGGAAACATGAGAAGGGGGCTGCTTCCACATGGTAGAACATGAAAACGAAACGGGTTAGCTACTGATGCCTGGGCTGGTCACCATTGCCTTGCATTGGTTGGATGGTCTTGTCAACACATTGAATTGCCTGTAGAGTTTGCTGGTGAAGTACAGAACTTAGTTTCGCTTTTCAATTATTCTTCTTTTTTTTACGTATTTATTAAAAATGACATATAATCTCCATATGTTTTTCTCAAAGCTCTTGTATTTGACAAGCCAAGTGTTTATCAGCTGCTGTGTAGACTTGTCAAAAGACTCAGAGTAATCTGACCTGATTGGTGAAAGTTACACTCCTATTCCACTGTTTGTGTGGAACAGCAATCATTTGATTGATGTGGGTACTTCTTAAGGTGCTACTATAAGAATATAGGTTCAAAAACTTTTCATGTGCATGGTTGCCATATGAATACTTTTTATAGACAAAAAGGACAAATTCTCAGGTACCTTATAAAGAAGTGTATTCTTCCTTGAGGGAATCTTCTCTTTCTTTAAATAATTTCTGTGAATAAATGCCTGGCTCCTCATGTGGAGTCATTCCTCACTGGCAGTGTAAGCTAAGCAAAATCTTTTCCCAATATATTTGGAATCTCAAAAAAGACAATATTACTTTTTCTTTTTCAATATTGAAAATGTGTTTAAGTTAAATGAAATACTTAGAGTTGACTCCAAAATCTGTTTAATGCAAACATTTAGTAAATAACATTTCCAATATGAAGCTACAGTAATATATTTTCATTGCAGAATCAAAATGATTGATGGTTTGACATTAAAAATTCTTTCATCCTTAAAGTGTTTCTCTTTCCAGAACTTTAAAAAAAAATATGACAAAGGAAATATTTGTAAGTTTAGTAGTGCATGACAGTTTCTATGTAAATAGTTTTGTTACCTGTGAAAATCTGTCAAGTTTTTGCATAAACATTTTCATTCTTTCAGCATTGTGTGTGCCCAGAGAAGGGAGTCAAAAGGAAGCCAGCTGGGCCTGGGCAAAAGGCACCATTGTGTATTTCTGGTTGCATTACAGCAAGGTCGTTTGGAACAGGCACAGAGCAGTGAGACAGAAAGGCCTGTGGGATACTAGAGGCTCTTTTGTTAATGTTTAATATGCGTAATGTAAGGGCAGCTGACAGTGGAAGCAGGTGGAAATGCTGGAAGTAATTACAAGCACAGATTTGAGACTTGCCAAGGTAAAAGGTAGTGAATAAATTGAGAACATGAATATTATACCTTATATTTTTTGCCATGAAAATTTTTAAGTCTGTGATGGCAAAAGTAGAGGAAAAGCTACAAGACCAAATCTTTATGCCCTTCAACGAAAGTCACCTAGTATCTAGGATCTGTATTTTCAATGCTGAGTTGTGCTTTGCAGTTTTATATGGAATGCATACAGTCTGACTATGCTGTAATTCACAAATTCCTAGTAAATGCTCCACCTCACAAGTAAGGCACTCATTACAATGACACAGACTGTTTTTTTTCTTTCTGAAACCTAAATCATGAATTGCTCAAATAAAACCAAGAAACTAGACTCAATAGTGAAGTCACTTTGCCAACAGTTTCCTCCATCAGCAATCTAAAATCTCTTTTCAGTGCACAGATGATTTACTTGGCTATGACATTTCTCGAAATAAAATAGAATGGCTATGTGATGGTAACTGAAAAGAGTTTTAGACAGGATTATGGAATTCTCTGTAATAAGATAACAAAGACAAAAAGTAACCATTTCTTTGAGGTCTGGTTCTCTGGACATGTCTTTACAAATTGTCATCGTACTTTTTCTACCTTTTTTCCCCTATTTTGTATATTAGCTTCAGGTAGTGTTCTCAGTTTGAACCATTATTTGATTTCCTTTCTCCTTGAAGTGTTACATCTCTAATGCAGAAAAGTATTTGAAGTCAGGTGAACCAGCTTGCATAGAGGGATTGCCTCCTGTCATTGTTCCATTAATCAACCACGCTTTCAAATCTGTTACTGCATACAGATTTACAGTTAATAGGAGAATGGGTTATGGACTGTTGAGATTTTGAAAAGGATATTATCTCCATTACTAATGTAGTTTTCCTTACAGTTACAAAGTCAAATGCCTTAGGTGCCCTTGCATGTTAGAACAGAATATTTCAGTTGAAGGGACCTACAGTGATCATCTAGTCCAACTGCCTGATCACTGCAGGGCTGACCAAAAATTCAAGCATGTTATTAAGGGCTTTTTCCAAATGCCTCTTAAACACTGACAAGCTTGGGGCATTGACCACCTCTCTAGGAAGCCTGTTCCAGTGTTTGACCACCTTCTTGGTAAAGAAAGGCTTCCTAACATTCAGTCCAAACCTCCCCTGATGCAGCTTTGAACCATTCCCATGCATCCTGCCACTGGATAACAGGGAGAAGAGACCAGCCCCTCCCTCTCCACCTCCCCTCCTCAGGAAGCTGTAGAGAGCAATGAGGTCGCCCCTCAGCCTCCTTTTCTCCAAACTAGACAAACCCAAAGTCCTTACCGAGGACATGCCTTCCAGCCCTTTCACCAGCCTTGTTGCCTTCCTCTGGATGCATTCAAGGACCTTCAAATCCTTCTTAAAATTGTGGGGCCCAGAATTGCACACAGTAGTCAAGATGAAGTCCCACCAGTGCTGACTACAGCAGGATAATCACCTCTTTGGACCGGCTGGTTATGCTGTGTTTGATGCACCCCAGGATGTTGCACATTCTGACCTAGTGTTTTCTTTTCTTACAGAAGCCTGGGTAAATGGCAGTGCTCTGCTTGTCTAATAAGGTGTAATGGGCAAACCAGCCTTGACTCAGGGAATTTTTACTTAATTTATTGCTAGTTAACACAAACTTTGATCACTGATTTGGGTATTGAGGAGAACTAAATAATCAGACATTCACTTTCTTCCATGTGCCACAGGCCAGAGCCAAGCTGAACACCCCCAGCCCCTGCTTCCCTTGCTGTCAGTGGGATCCCCTGCGTGGTACTGGGTTCATCCTGGCTCCTCCAACAGGCGGTGGGCAGTACAGTCAGGGTCATTTGTGTTACCATTTTCATCTGACACTTCCTAAGGATCTCTGCTGCGCTTTGCAGGCTCGTTTTCTCTGCAGCTCTTTTCTTATTAATACGTTTCCCCTGCCACACAGGGCTTCTTCAGCTTTTCCTCTGATGTGCTTTTCCTCAGTGGCCATCCCTCGGGGTGTTGCTGCCCCGTCGTGAGTCGCCCGTGGCTGCTGTCCCTTGGGGGTGCACACGCCTGCTGTAGTGAGCTGTACCTCACCCCAAGAGGGGGTTGGTGTTGCCTGCCCCTATGGCTGCCACCTCTGCCTTAGACACCCGAGCAAAGGATCAGAATGTTACTCGGGAGGGGTTGCCATTTTGGGGTGCAACAGGTTACTTACATCAGTTTTGGAGCTGGCTGGAAATAGCTATGACTAGCCCAGGGCAGTTCACAGCTGCTCCCACACAAGGCTTCCTGTAGCCTCCTGATACCATAACCGGCCCAGCTATACCCTGTACATACAGTGTTTGTCTGTAGGATTTCTGTGTCATTTATTTTGGAAGCTAAGGATGAGATGAGAGAAGGAGGTCCTGCACTTGAGTCACAACAACCCCATGCAGCGCTACAGGCTTGGGGCAGAGTGGCTGGAAAGCTGCCTGGGGAAAAAAGACGTGGGGGTACTGGTTGAGAGACGGCCAAATATGAGCCAGCAGTGTGCCCAGGTGGCCAAGAAGGCCAATGGCATCCTGGCTTCTGTCAGGAACAGTGTGACCAGCAGGAGTGGGGAAGTGATGGTCCCCCTGTACTCGGCACTGGCAAGGCCGCACCTCGAATACTGTGTTCAGTTTTGAGCCCCTCACTACAGAAAAGCCATTGCATTGCTGGACATGTCCACAGAAGGGCAACAAAGCTGGTGAGGGGTCTGGAGCACAAGTCTGATGAGGAGCAGCTGAGGGAACTGGGGTTGTTCAGCCTGGAAAAGAGGAGGCCAAGGGGAGACCTTACGGCCCTCTACGACTGCCTGAAAGGAGGCTGTAGTGAGGTGGGGGTCGGCCTCTTCTCCCAAGTAATGGACGATAGGACGAGGGGGAATAGTCTGAAGTTGCTCCAGGGCAGGTTTAGGCTAGACATTAGGAAAAGTTTCTTCACTGAAAGGGTTGTCAGGCACTGGAATGGGCTGCCCAGGGAAGTGGTCGAGTCCCCATCCCTGGAGGTATTTAAAAGACGGGTAGATGAGGTGCTTAGAGACATGGTTTAGTGGTGGGATGGCAGTGTTAGGTTAGCAGTTGGACTTGATAATCTTAAAGGTCTTTTCCAACCTAAATAATTCTATGATTCTGATTCTATGAGTTGTAGGAATAAATGGAGACCCCTGAGGCCTGTACTTATACAAACACTAAGTGTGAATTCATTAAAGCTTTAAAATATGGCTCCAGCAACTCGCCAGGTAAATATGTTGCTTTAACTTGGAGGGTCTGTCACAAGTTGGAGAGTTTTGTCTGTCACCTTGAGTCTGCATTTATGTACACTGTTGTTTTGCTGGGCTTCAGAAAAGCTCCATGCTTGATCATGAGAAATCAAGTATTGCACTGATAGTCTTCTGCTCATGACCTCTTGGAGAGCTGTTTCCCTCCAAAATCCCCTGCAAGACTTTGCTTTTGTGCTTAAAGTCCACGTAAGCACCACTGCTGACTGCGCTCCATCGAACGCTGTTCGGCACCAGCATAATTCTTAACCCTTCTTAATTCTGGGAAGCGTTAAATTCCTAGAGGACACTTTTGACTGAGGTAAAACACCCCTTCTTCAAGTTAAGCTACTTTACTTCTCCAGCCACTGCAGCCTGTGTCATCCTAAAGGGCATAACTGAGGTCCAGCCCTCTGGAGCTAATACCAGGTAAGAATAGCTGGTTAAGGAGTGGGGATTTTGGCTTCAGTCAGAGCAGGAGGGTTGTTTTCTTTACTTTTGAATTTTTGTAGGCATTTTTTTTTCTGCCATATTACCGAATGTGACCTCTCTATATTTTTGTTTCAGAATGTACCATTGTTTAATACTGATTCTAGCAATGGGGGTAAAATTATTTATGTTCCTACTTGTGGGAGTACTTAAACCTTGAAAACCAGACAAAATTGCAGAATGTGTAAAATGTCAGAATAGCAGGTGTAGCAGAAGCGAGGTTTGTTAATACAGTAGCATCCCTGGGACTGATAATGCCTCTGTTTTGAGTGTATAACCTAGGTTTTTTATACTTCATTGTATTTTTTTTGTCTGTGCCTATTTTGTTTGTTGTCAGTTTTGTGACAGTTTAGGCTCCAACCTTAAAAGCTGTGTTCAAAGCTAAGAGCTATGAAAACCCTGCTGTACTGGTTTCTTGCTTGGATAAGTGTGTTAATCCAGAAATTCTTCAGAAACACTATACATTTTAAGCTTACTAATTAGGTGTTTATTAAAATACTCAGACTGTAACATGATCAGCTCATCAACACTATTATATTTAAATGCAAATTGTATGGGGAAGAATCAGTCCCATTTTCTAAATGAAGTTTTCTTTAACCTCTGGGGAATAGAACTGAATATTGGAGCATTCTTAATTTTTGCATATCTATTTACTTTTCAAAAGGAAAAAAATCTGCTCAAAATTCATGTTACTCTTCAAGATAACAATCCTCTTTCTGTGTCCCAAATATTATCAGAGCTCTGCAGGGTGAGATATGGTATATGTTTCTAGGTCCCTTCCCAATGGAAAAGCAGGAACAGCCTATAAAACCAAGAAGTTTTTGCAATTATTTTGTAACTTGGTGACAAGTCTACTGAATATAGTTCACATTTTTTTGACTCCTGATCATGTAGGAAATTAACCATTTGCACTGTGGAGCTTTTGCATCACAGAGGTAAGTTGGGAATGTATAGGAAGAATAGATTCCTGTAAAGAAGCAACATTTCCTTTAGGTCCTAAATTGCTGGGGTAGATAATGTTAAGTGATGGACTGAAGGGCACGTATTGTATTTTCATTCAAAATTACAATAATTTATGGTAAATCTTGGGAATTTTGAAAGAGGCATTGTAGGCCAGAAGTAAGATTTTAGACTGATGTAAATTTCTTTATAGAAAGACAAAAATAAAAAATAAAATACCTGAAAAAACCCCATGTGCTGAAAGAATTGCCTACAGGGCCATATTGGAATTATCTTAAATTTTCTTCAGGGTTCTGAAAAACTTCCTCCAGGGTTTTGAAAAAGAGGCAAAACCAGTACATATGTATAGACATAACCATTGTTCAGATAAGAGCCTGAGGAATTCCCTATGTATCAGGAATAAAAAGTGGATTTATGAACAGGGACTAGCTAATGAAGGAACATTTAGAAACCAATATACAGGCACAACTGAGCATTAACATATAGGACAATCCACATAAACCTTCCTATTTCTTACTTGTATTTTCATGCATATTTTTATACATTGCTGTTACATAAATGAGACGTGTTCAGTAATTACAGTATTTTCAGTGATTCTTCTTCTGGTACATCTTCAGATAAATTCTTCCCAGTTCAACAAGTGAATACAAAAAGAAAGGTATTTTAGTATTCATTAAGAACATAATAGAACTTAAAGTTAAAACATTTAAAGTTGATTTTGTAAACAAATCTTGAATACTAGTGTTTGGTTGTATTCACAGAACAAAAAGAACTTGCATAACTAATAAAACATGGGAGGTTAATATGAGGAAGAAAGAACATTGAATTAGGAAGGAAGAAGATAAGGACA
>NW_009258484.1:2567462-2571170 GCF_000687185.1 Egretta garzetta | reverse complement strand
AAGGATCTGCTTTGTATCTTTGTTAAGTTTACATGGAAGAAAAATACTTGAATCATTTAACAACTTGGCAAAGTTAAATGGAATTGAGCCTCTGTATTTGCTGGGCTAAGATGACTGAGAAACTCTGGGATGCAATTGTTTTCCATAAGAACAAAACTAAAAAGTGTAATTGGGAGGGGGTTTTCTTGTTTATTTTCTTGGAAGATAGCTTGAGTGCAGCTTAGGAGAACAAGTTTTTCAGTATGCATTTGTTTGTTTTATTTGCTGTTAAAGGAATTATAAAATACTAGAAAACCATTAGGTTTCTCCCAACTCCTCTTTTCTTTTTCACTTTCTTCTCTTTGTGATCTAATATTTGTGCATATATCCTTTCAAAATGTGTGCTTATGTAAGTTTCTCTGTAACAATACATATATCATACGTTTTTAACTTTTTCTTTTTTCTTTCATTCTCTGGTATGCCTAGAGCTTCTCCATTTTAATTTTTTTTTCCCATCTACAAGCCTTCGAAGGTAATTTGTTTTACGTCTGTGAGAGGATGCCTTGCAGCAAAGGACATAAAGCTCAGTCAAATGAACTTATCAGAAAAGATGAGGGTTGTCTTCATTTGAAGCGAGAAGGGACTTCCTTATGCTAAGAGTTTCTGTTATAAAAGTCTTGTTAATCTAGTGACAAGAAACGCCATAAGAACAAGTGGCCACAAGCTGCAACCAAAATGAGGTGTACATTTTTAATAGAATGAAAAGCCAATGTGTGAATTTACCCTGGAGCAGTAGTAGAGTATCCATCTCTCCTTACTACACATTTTTAAATCGAGATTTGAATGCCTTCATATGGTTTTTAGTAACTCTAAGAACAGGCAAACTCATGTTTCTTTTACAAGGACTTTATTTAATTTGCTTAAATTTGAATAGAAAACCAAAAATGCATTCTCACAGCAACTGCTGCATTTTAAGATACTTTCCATAGAAGAGCAAACCAGAGCTTTTCGAAGAAGTGATTTAGGGGATGCAAAAAACTTTTCCCGTTGCTGTTTTGGCAGTACACTATCAAAGGTATTCAGTCCAGACCAGACACTCGGTGAAATAATTGTATTTAATTTCAGCATCAGGTCCTTAACCTAAACCCCCATTTGAATGGGGATTTTCTGAGCGTTACAGTGTAAGAAAGTGGAGGTCTGAATATGCTTGTAGTCAAGCTCTCACATGAAAATAAAGCTTACATTCCACTGATGATTTTTGTTAGGTTTGTGGAGCTGATGATGTAAACTTTTACTCACTGACCCTGTTTTTGTTCTTAATGTCTTTGTTGTAGAGTAGTAGAACTTGAGGCCTTATATTTCTTTCAATTGGAGATATTTAGGATCCATACTCTTACATGAAGTATTTTTTCTTGTTGTCCTCCCATCTGATAAAACCATGTCTATGGTGAGCAGTTTTGTATAAATGCCGTAGTATTCCCTCTTCTGTATGAAGGAACCAGAGGAAACCATTTTCTCAATGGATAGTCTTTTTAATCTTCTGTCCTTGTAGTCAGAAACCCCTCACTTTAGAAAAGGGGCATAGAGAAAAGGGGCATAAATCAAAGTAAAGGAGTAAAAACGCATTATGTTCATCTTGCAAAATGGAAGACTTAAACGGATTAAAAGGCTTTCTTATGGGTGCTCTTGATGTGGAAGGGCATCAGTTAAATGAAGTTTTGGCAGTAATAAAGCTTTAATATCTTTTTCCTACAAGCATTACATAAAAATACATAAAAAATTAATACTTTCTACCAATTCTGTAAAACTAACTTATGGTTTAATAATTTAATTACTAATTTTATGATCAAATAAATTAAATTCAATGTAAAATCCAGATATATGTTTTTGTGTCAGTGTTTCTTCAGTGTGATGATCGACACAGCAAGTAACCCTGTAACTTAAAAGAACCGTAACTGAACTTCTAAATTGCCCCAAGTTTGCTAAGCTTCATCAGAATTAATTTTTTACTGTAGCGATGGTGTTGGTTGAATCTGTACGCCAGTCTCTGAAGTTTGCAGTGCAGTACAGTACAGAAAATAACCTAGTTTCTCTTCCTCTCATGATAAAAACACAAAGTAAACGATTTTATAAGCGTATTTTGTAACGGAAATTTTAGCAGCCTTTTGAATGAACAATTATGTCTTTGTTTCCATGGAGCTAGCACAAAAATAGCTCAGAAGCAGTGTGGTGGTATTAAGAACATAATCTTAGGGCTACTTTGGGGAACCTTCCACTTGATCTGGCCAAGGCAATTTCAATTAAATAATTTGTCAGAAAAATGTTAGCTGATCAAAAGTAAAATTTAGGAGTTTTGTTGAAGCCTTATTTAGCAAATGCTCTGCCTGTTCCTCCCTCCCCTCAAACTTTCTTGTCCATGATAGGAACTTTTTCACTTTGTCTGCATAAATACTGCAGTGGTAGCTTCAACCACAGTCTCTGACCTAGAGGAGGTATGTGCTGACACCCACGATGCTTGAGTTTGGGGGAGTACATTTCTCTGTTCATTAAGAAGCATACTTGTACTCTTAAGAAAGTCTTGACTTCATCTTCTTGTGGAATCAGAGTGTATGTATATGGGGAGATTTGGGTTTGTTTATTTATTTAAAGTTTGGGGTGATTAAGCTGGGGTTTTTTATAGCTCTCTAGGATGTCTCAAAGTATAGAATCGTAGAATCCTTTAGATTGGAAAAGACCCTTAAGATCATCAAGTCCAACCATTAACCAAGCACTGCCAAGTCCACCACTAAATCATGTCCCTAAACTCCACATCTACACATCTCTTAAATACCTCCAGGGATGGGGACTCAACCACTCCCTGGGCAGCCCATTCCAATGCTTGACAACACTTCCGGTGAAGAATTTTTGCCTAATATGCAGTCTAAACCTCCCCTGATGCAACTTGAGGCCACTTCCGCTCATGCTATCACTTGCTACTTGGGAGAAGAGACCAACCCCTCCCTCACTACAGCCTCCTTTCAGGCAGTTGTAGAGGGTGATAAGGTCTCCCCTCAGCCTCCTCTTCTCCAGAGTAAACAACCCCACGTTCCCTCAGCTGCTCTTCATAAACCTTGTGCTCCAGACCCTCCACCAGCTTCATTGCCCTTCTCTGGACATGCTCCAGCATGTCAGTGTCTTTCTTGTAGTGAGGGGCAAGATTACTTCCCTAGTCCTGCTGGCCACACTATTTCTGATACAAGCCAGGATGCTATTGGCCCTCTTGGCCACCTGGGCATGCTGCCAGCTCATATTCAGCTGGCTGCTGGTCAACACCCCTAGGTCCTTTTCTGTTGGGCAGCTTTCCAGCCACTTTTCTCCAAAGAGCATGCTTATTTCCCAAACTGATGTTAAAAAAAGGGTAAAAAAAGGGGGGGGGGGGAAGGGGGAAGTACTGCCCCCCAAAATAGTTGAAGAGAGTTTAGTGCTTCATATCTCCTGGTCTCTGAACTTTCAGGATGATGGAACTTGAAACTGAAATCCTGAACCAGGTGATGATTCTAGGATAGGTTTTTAGTGGTTGTGTTTCAACATAAGAAGATTAGTCGAAGGTGAGTAGTTGATACTGAAACTGTTAGGTGTTTGCAGATGTGGAAGTCAGTTCAAAGGTTTGAAATACCATCAGTTGTTTTGTGGTGATTAATGCCTGGGAAGGTATGTACTTCTCTCATGGGACCTCTTGTTTCCTGGGGT